>NC_051280.1:26162244-26212244 GCF_015220745.1 Sebastes umbrosus | reverse complement strand
TATTTTGCATTCGCCAGAAAATAATCTTGACATTTTTGAGGTTGTGTACTAAAGTCAGCAGTTCTGGATTTTAAAGAAAAAGAGATTCTCAACATGCTATATATATATATATATATACAGTTTTATAATATAAGCTTTTGGGTATGAATGAATGAGGTAATTAAATTTTGTTGAGTTTAGATGATAATCAAACAATTTATTAAAATTTCATTTAAAAAAAGACAAGTATATGTGTCTATATATATATATATATATATATATATAGTGAAAACATGTATGAACATATGTACATTATTTTGAAATTTCCTTGGAGGACCATAAGATAAACAAAATATGAAATAATTATAGCCTAGATAATATAAATATTAGGTATGAATTGCAATTTATCTTTTAGCATCGTAGGCTAACTTTCTCAGTGAAAAATGCTAACAATAATAAAATCACAAATGGAGATGTAGCTGGATGAACATTTTACATGTCTTAATGTATACAGTCATATACTGTAATACTGTATATAATCATCCAGTCCATGTATATCTATTCAGTATTTATTTTGCACTATTTGTATTGTTTACAACTTACAGAATACTTGACTTGTATGTAGATGTTTTATTTTATTGTTGGTCATTGGTGCTTTTATATATATATTTATATAGTATTTATATATACACCTATTTTTTCACTACTTGTGTACATAACAGTCTTGTCTATTTATTATCTTTATTTGTCCAGCTTTGTTATCATTGTCCCTTGCTGCTATTTCTATTTCTGTGTAAGTACATTGAGATATATATATATATATATATATAAAACCAGAGTCAAATTCCTTTTATGTACAGTATGTACTTGGCAAATAAATCTGATTCATGTTGGACTTTCAGGTAAAATCCTGTATTTGATCAGTTTTTCCAACATAATTTCGGCATCTTTTAGGCTGTGTATAGCGTACAGAAAACTAAGTCCATCAAACAAGAAAGTATGTAAAGTATAATGGTCTGTTAACATGCATTTCATGTCTCTAAATAAAATCATAAATGGCGGACCTCACTGTAAGGCCAGAAGAAAAAAAGAGAGAAAATGGAAAATATTCCAATGTAAAGGGCACTATGGGACTAATGGTGAAAAGGACATTTCAACACCACTTCATGCATCTATGTCTTGAAAACATTGCATTATTATTGAGAGGGATGGAACTTGAAATGCGTAATACAAACCACTATTAGTGAAATTAGAGGTAATTCAGAGCACTAAAATATATAAAAACGCCAAATTAAGGTTAATCTACTGCAGCTAAATGAAGGAGCAGGAAAATATACTCGCTCTTCTGTGACTGCAATAGTTAAATATCTTAGGATAAATTACTCAATGTTGGACATGTCAAAGGTTGATGGAACTAAATTTGAGTGGCACTTGTTAGGAATTGCTGTCAAGACAAAAAAAAAGACAAATGACACTAAATCTGACATAAAATTTTAATATCACTATCTTTTTTAGTAGAGGCAATCTGTTTTGGGGACAATTTAGCCATTTAAAGTACACAAATAAATTAATTTAAAGAGATTGATCAAGGGTGCATATCAATCGCAGCAGCTCAGTCTGTTCAGGAAAACATGTTTTTCCTTGGTGCAAAGGCCGGATGCTGATGCTGCTTCTCGTACATGGTGATGTACGATCTAAGAAGGTCCACAATCGTGTCGGCCTGGAAAAGGAGGAAATGAAAGTCAGATTTACAGAATCATGTGTTCTGCAAGAAATATTTGGACATTAGGAAATTAAATTCAAAAAGGCAGCTGCTGACCTGTGGGGTTTCACAGACGAAGGCGATGCCCCTCACCAGGGTGCCGATGGTCATCTCGAAGTAGCCGCCTTCGCTCTGGTACTCTATGATGCGGCTGAACGGGTGCATGACCAGCAGCTCCTAAAGGTTTACAGTATGATTATAAGATACATTAAGATTGGATGGTTTGTTACCAATAAAGACAAAGCCCGATAGGTTAGCATAAAAATATCATAAACTGACTGTGCGTTCCAATATCAAGACTACCATACTACTTAGTATGCCAGAAAAAAATTTAGTATGTCCCAATGCATAATATGTCAAACACAGTAATCCAAAAATACCAGGATGTCCTACTGTATCCGGTCACATTTTGCAGTATGCATGCCAGCATGCTTTTCTCACTATTCTGACCCACAATCCTCTGTGCAGCGGATATGAGCAAGAGGGTCAAAAAAAGTTCGAGGCACAATGTTATGACGAAGTAGTATGTCCCAATAGTACTGCATGCAACAGTACATACTTTGTAAGGGCAGCTGCCGTGTGTACTAAAAGTATAAAGAAAAAGTATGCGATATGGAACGTACCCGGAGATTAAATGTGATAAAATACTACCACGCAACAAGACAAACATATCCACACTAATAAGGAAGAGGATGCATATTAATATGCATGATTTAAGACTGACCTTTGTACTTGGGTCTATGAAGCTGACACCTTGCTTGCTGACGACGATCAAAATTGCATTTGGGTAGCTAGATTCACACGTTTGCTGCAAAAGTCAAATGAAATCATAATGTGACAAAACAAGTTTCCTCAAAATTGTTGTGTGCAAACGTTGCCGTCACTTCGTCCCGGTGACTCACTTTAGCTTCAAAGAAGGCACAGCCGAAGGTTGGCCAACTGGAAATGCCTCTCAGGAAGGCGACTTTGGCCTCCTGCACCGTGAGGCCGCTCTGCTTGTTGTAGGCGGAGATGATGTGCTGCAAGTAGAACAAAAATCAGGTGGACATCCCTTACCCCCCGACACAGGCCATGTGAAAGCTAGTTCTCTCCTGGTACCTCTCCCAAAGATTTAGGTTTAGGAATTAACATGTCATACATTTTCTGCTCTGCTTCTGTACATTCCTTCCTTTTTACCTTCTTCCAGTCTTCAGGGGACATGATCTTTAACTGGTCAGCAGGAACCAGCTCCCTCAGCATTCTGGGGATCATGACAAACTGCGACCTGTCTGAATCCACTTCTGTTCTGAAGAGCAGCCCACCCAGGTTGGTCATGTCCTCCTTGGTGCAATTGTGGTATCCACGCAGGTACCTAGGCACTTCCTATATGGAGGCAAAAAAGAGGTCACGTGTCATGGCAATTCTGTTGTGACAAAAAGAGTAAAAGCCAGGCGTGTTTTTGTTGAATACCTGTGGGAAATGGAACGTGAGGTCTGCAACCAGGTCTTTCCCCGGGCTCACGTTGAACCAGAGCTTCCTCTTAAAGATCACCAGGTAGGCCATGTTGGCCTGGTTGCCTTGGAAACAAAACCCCCAATTATAAATATGGAGAGTCACTGACTATAAAAACCTGAAGGTGTGAGTATGAAGCATTACCATCTTTCACTTTTTTTCCTTTCTTAGGAGCCTCTGAAGTCTGCCTTAAACTGTCAAAAAAATATTTCTGCTCCTCCAAGCTTATCACCTGAGAATACAAAACAGAATAACATCATTATGTTAAACAGGGGAGAAGCAGGGCCTTGGTTATTCCAGTCAGTATTTGTGCAGATTTTAAATTCACCGGTCTAGAAGAGATCATTGTCGCAGTGTTTTGTTTTTTTTTTACATCAAAATGAGTCACATTATCAATGCAAACCAAACCACTAAATGTCCCCTTAAAGGTGCAGTGTGTAGGTGACATCTAGTGGTGAGGTTGCAGATTGCGACCAATATGTGCCAAGCGTGTAGGAGAACTACAGTGGCCGACGTGAAAACGTTAAATGGCCCTATCTAGTGTTTGCCAGTGTTTGGTTTGTCCGTTCTGGGCTACTTTAGAAAACATGGCGGCCGGCTCCGTGAAGCCCCGGTCCGTATGTAGATATAGGCCGGGTTTCCACCGAAAGAACGTAACCTCCATGAAACCATCAGAAAATAACTTCTCTTTCTCTCATTCACAGCACCATCGGGATGTATCCCTCTTCTAACATTACCGCTCGCCCCCGCGATCTCACTCTCTCTTTTTACTCTCTGTCTTTTTTTTAATGAATCGGGAAGACAGCAGAGACTAACCTTACCTTCAATGTTATCAAACAAAGAGACATGTTCTCCCCTCGTCCTAAAACGGTCCTAAATCAATACTAGAGTACTTTCTCGTTTATGAATGAAGCGGCACACAAGTTGAAGCCATCGAAGCAGCGGCGCTGTGTATGTGTTTTTTACCATTCAACAACGATCATCCCGAAAGTTTTGGTACTTTCAGAAAGTACTAGTCTGTGACCAGGGCGTTTTTCGGGTGTAAAAAGGTCTCATAAAATGTCCCCAGAACCTAATTTAGACCCTGGTCCCTGCAGTCGAAACGCAATGAGTTCCTCAAAAGGTTCTTAGTTCCGGGGTAAAGTTTCTGCAGTGGAAACGGGGCTATAAACGGCTCATTCTAAGCTAACGAAACAACAACGATTCTTATTTTCAGGTGATTATGCACTAAAGAAAACATACGATGTAATTAATGGCTAAAACAAATACTGAACCTTGCTCAGGGTTTTCAGGTACAGGCCATATCCGTCAGCTGAGCTCAGTCTGAGCTGAGAGGCGATGCTGCTGCACAAGCCTTCGATTGTCGTCGTCGATTTCACCTCAATTATCTGCACAAAGGTAAGAACAGTAAGTCTAGAAACTTTCGCTGAAATTCAAATGGACTGTGTAATAATATCTCAATTCATTTGGAAGTCATTTTAGAACCTCATGTTAAAAATACATGCAGGGGAAAATTAGAGGTTAGTTCCGACTTCCTTCCATTAATAAACAGAAAGATGTAATGCCAGTTAATATCAATGTCATGATCAAAGTTTATCACTAAATGACACCTCATATAAGAGTTTAGAGGAGAGGGCTGCTGTGTCTTACATCACTCGTGTCATTTGGGAAGTGGACTTTATGGAAGATCTGGGTGCTGTTCTGTTGGATGGCGTCCACTTCTACCGGATGGGGAGGAAGCTTCCTGGGCTCCTTACTGAGGGGACAAAGCACTCAGATAAATGTATTGCACACGCACACAAATATACACAATATGCACAGTATATTTGGAATGAAGCATGCAATAATCTCTTTATCTCCAGCCTGACCTGCGCATCTCACGCAGCCTCTGCAGGCAGCCGGCAGCCAGCAGGTCTCTGGGCCGCGACTCCAGGAAGCGCACAGTGTGTTGCATCAAACTCGGACTGGGCGGGAACAAGCCCGAACACAGCCACATGAGCTGCCACCCACGCTCCATACTCAACCTGGAGAGAGAGGGAGGGCAAGAAAAATCACAGAGGATTGGATATGTTGGCTCTCGATTACGTGTGAATGCATTAACATACAGAGTGACACACGGAGGGAGCACCTGCTGTTGTTGCTGGTCATCTGTCTCATAATCTGGCAGTAGATCTCATCCTGCAGAGCGTCATGTAGGGTGGCTGGACCAAAGATCTGGTCGGTCAGCTCTATAGGACTGCGAGCATGTTTGATGGGGTAATCGCCCATGTACTTCAGGATAGGTAGCAGCCAAGGTTAAGGATTCACACGGACAGTCATGAAACTAGACTAGGATCTGTAACACATATAGTCTCTTTATGTGTTCTAGACACACTATAAAAAAAAAAGTTATTTTACAGGAAATGTTCTGTATTTCTTCACAGATTTCCCCCCCTTGTTTCCATAAATGTCTGTTTACAGATATTATATGAATTAATATGTATTATTATTACTATTATATTATATTTCAGTGGCAATTTATTGTATTTGCATAGATTTTAAATGTAAATTTACATTAAATATGAGGTAATATTTTACAGATTTTTCCCATTCATGATAATGAAGAAATGAATGTAAAATGACAGAATTCAGTAAGTCATTCAAAGTGTTTTTTTCCTTAAAATTACAGTATTTAAGCATGCGTTTAAAAGTAATTTTGTTTTTTTTAAGGGTAATTATTAATAGTATTTGTACAGATTCAAAGTAATTGACTGAAAATTACAGTAGAAAGACAATTAAAAATATTTTGCGGAAAGTATTTGAATATTTTACAGATATCTCTCTGTGAAGGAGGGCTGGGCGACGGAGAAAATTGGTGCGTTCATAAAGTATTTAGAAAATACAATTTTTGATAACTTGTAATCAGTAATTTGGTTATAATAGTGGCAAATAATAGAACAGCTAGTCTGGTAAGTTCAGAATTACATCACTTTACTTTACTGCAGCCTTTAAAACCAGGAAACGACAACACTTACGCGATATTATATTACGATATCCTAAATCTAAGATGATATCTAGTCTCATATCACAATATTGATATATTGCCCAACCCTACTGTGAAGTAGCATGGGATCATGGGAGTTGTTGTCTTCACCACCACCAGTGGCCACCACTAGCTAGTGCTAGATCTAGCAGGCCTGCTACAGTAACAAGCCTGCAGCTTAAACTAAATTGTGATATTACTGATCTTTTTTTTTTTTTTTTTTTTTTTAAATACTTTTTTTTTTTAAGTTATTTTTTGGGGGCATTTTCCATTTTTATTGAGAGGACAGTGGATAGAGTCTTGGAAAGGGGGGAGAGAGAGAGTGGATGCGGAAAGGGCCACAGGCTGGATTCGAACCCGGGCCGCCGCGGTCAGGACCAAGCCTTGATACATGGACGCCCGCTCTACCAACTGAGCTAACCCAGGCGCCCATATTGCTGATCTTTAATATAAAATGTGTCTATAGATGTATAGATTTTCTCGCTGCTTCATGACACACAGGCTGAGGCTTTTTTTCTCTGAGAAAAGTACCGATAACAGACTGTTCATTAGTTTAAAGGATATCAGTGAAGGCGTTGCAGGCCATGTTGCTGAGGTCAGTGTTGCGGGCCAGGCTCATCATCAGCGGCTGTTTGAGAGGTTCTCTGGAACTCGCCCACAGCTTCTCCCTGCTGACCCCTTTGGACGCACCATGTCGACCGACATCTTTACCTGCAGGCCTGCGACAGCGAGGAAACACTGTGAGCACGTGCTTGCTTCTTAAGTGTTTTTTTTTGCTCTTTGCAATATTTAAAACAACCTGGTATTCATATAAAAGCTTTTTTTTAAAAGTTATGATGATGATATCTGACTTAGTGTTAGATGAATATTCAATATTTGAAAAATAATAATGAAGTGACTCATGTGATATCAATACCTGAAGTTGTCAAGTGCAAACTCTTTTAAAGAGACAGGAGCCACTGTGTCCTCTCTCTGTGTGGTGTTTTGTGTTGTTGAAGGTTTCCGCTGGCCTGGACTGAGCAGTTCCTGATGGGTCAGAAGCAGTTCATTGGTTACACCACATGGGGGGGCTCGTAGGAACCATCATACTCATGGATCCACTGCTACATCCATTCATGTAGACCTGAAACTGTCTGTACATGTGCAGCCCTCTGTAGACTTGAAGAAAGTCAATTACTGTTGGTGTCTATTGTTGTAAATTAGCATATTTGCCTCTTTAGTTTTTGAGACATTGTTAAATTATGTAAATACTAAGAACAGTTGTATTTATAGGCTATATTTACATACCAAACGACCTAACCCAGAGGTCAGTGACCTTTACTATCAAAAGAGCCATTTAAGGCAAAAACAACAAAAAAAAATCTGTCTGGAGCCGCAAAACATTTGATTATTGTGATGAAGGTAACACAGTTTATAGTCTAAGTATATAGTATATAAGTCTAATGCAGTGAGGGCCAAAGTGCAAATGTACGACGGAGTATTAGGGCCACATTGAGGGAAAAAACCCTGAGATTTCCAGAATAAAGTCATAATATTATGAGAAAAAGTTGTAATGTTACGAGAAAAAAGTCATAACTTTACGAGAAAAAAAGAAAATAACACATAAAATGACTACTTTATAATCTCAGATTTATTTTTTTTTCCTCAATGTGGACCTAATACTCCGTCGTACCATAGACCTACAACAATGATAAATAAAAATTAAAATGTAAACAAAAAAACAGTTCCCAATAATTAAAAAAAAAAAATCCACCCCTGACCTAACCGATATCTAAAATCTACATATACTGTCTACACTGATTCACAGTAATGTCCTATTTGTACAGTGTTTATGATGTTTCATTCTGCTGAAATATATACATTTTGCAGCTGTTAACATACAACACACAAACAGTCAGATCCATTCTTCCAGAGAAGTATAACATGTAACGGTAACTCTACCAGCATATCCTCATTGGGCCTCTCTAGAGTCGGCAGGAACTGCATCGTATCCTTGTAGACGGCACCGCTGGCACCGCTCCGCTGGTTGGTTGCGTTGATCCAGTTCTTATCAGGAGAACTTTTTTCATCTTTCTCTAGCTGCAGCAGGTCCCCTCGCTTACAAACCAGGAACGTGGGGTCGTCTGTAAAGAGGGGCCGAGATGGATAAAACAGACTTCATATGTGCAAGTGTGTTTGAGCCTACTATGATACTGTACACGCTGTAGACTCTCACCTATTTTACTGGCATCATGCTGAGCCAGTGCATACACTGAGCGCTGTCTCAGCCCTTCCAGGTTTTTCTCTGTAAGTGCCGCCATGTCCGCAGCTTCCCCACACTTCAGGACATACTCTCCTCTGACTGTGGTCAAATTCACTGACTGACCACTCAAAATACCTTCACTAAACGGGTCATAAATATAGGATACAAACTCAATTAAAATGTTTTGCAAGGGAGTAAATTAAAAACAAAAAAATATTATATTAGTAGAACAAAATGAAAGTTGTCCATACCTGATCATACGCATTTCCTTTACTTCAAGGTAAGGAATCTCAAGGAGCATCTTGTCTCTTCCATCCATGAAGAAGATGCCGTTCCAGTTAACAGCCACAACAAACCAGCATTTGGGCAAAGGAGGTCCTGTGAACAGATGTGGGAATAAAAACATTTCAGAAGCAGGGTTGTAAAGTGGTCTGCCATTTCTCGAAGTGCAGCTGGTAATCAAAGTTCAGTGGGGATGCACACTAAATGAGTAATTTAGAGGATTATAGCAGAGTGTGTGTTACATATTTCACATATTAACAACATTAAATGGTGACTGTCATCTGCAGTAAGCCCAGCTGCAGTAGGAATACGTTCTTTACCCTTTTACAATGTTTAATTCCTTTTAAAATAAACAATAAATCCAAAGCATTTTAGGTCATACAGGCACAAAGACATGTGGAACTAGAATGGCAGAGCGCAGACCCCCTCCAAGGTGCCGAGTACGATTGCCCCCCCCCCCTCCGTTCAGCTTGCGCCATCATCCACATGTGTTTTTGTTTATGTTGAGATCAGCTGTACGTAGCGGAGCATCGTAAAACACTTCATTCAAACTGGACAGAAACAAAATAAAACTCACCTAAACCGTCGTCATTACTCTTTACAACAATCACCAAGTGTGCTTTGGTCGAACTCAACTGTAATTTCACAGAGTTTAATGTGAAAAAACGCTGAATCTATAGTTGTGTGTGTGTTTTACTCTAACTGATTTTACCAATCAGTGACAGTCAAACTCCACTCTGAAAGTTCTTGTACTTTCAGAAAGTACTACCTCACAACCAGGGCCTTTTGGGGGGTAAAATGTCCCCGTAACTTAATTTAGATCCTAATCCCTGTGGTCGAAACGCAATGAGTTCCTCAAAAGGTTCTTAGTTCTGGGGGAAAGTTCCTGTGATGGAAACGGGGCTTAGGTTGACTGACCTGATATCCAAGTCGCTTCATAAAACTTGGAGAAGTGCAGGGGCCATGCGTGTTGGGCGTTGCTGACCAGTTCGCCTTTTACGCTGTCTGTTTTCTGCTTCCCGTTGACATAAGGACCCTGTAGGATCAGGATGTGAGAATTATCCTGAGGTGACTCACCTTTATTGTGCCCGTGTGATAAAGAAATGAAACTGGAGGGTGAATCATCTAGAACACACTGTACCTGTAAGAGTGCTGCGCTGATGAGTTGAATCCACTTTGTCATAGATTTGTTCTCAATAAGTGGCGTGGCGATGCACTCGTCAACCACCGTACGAACGTCGTCTTTGTTGTATGCAGAACCAAACTTGATGTAATAGTGCTTTGCTGCCATCTGGACGTATTCATCCTCCTGAGAGATGCAACACATTTTTATCGGATACAGTTTACACATGTCGGTTTATTGTTTTTTGTTGCGTATTTTGGACTGCACATTGATATGATTTATCAGGCTGCAACAGGAAATTGCATAGGATAGGATATCTACTACAGTATAACGCCGTCATAGTGGATCCCATACTATTGTTGCTGTCTAATGAGCTATATGTTAACAGGGTGAATGTAAAAAATAATAAAAATGTAACATTTCTATCTTTTGCTCTATTCTTTAAACCTGCATTAAAATGCCGTAAACCCACTCACATATCATCACCATGTCAGCAAACAGTCGCTTATGCACATATCTAGCAGGTAGGAGCAACATTAGCATTCATTTAGAGTCGTGTTTCAGGCCACATGACAAATCTAAGTCTAATATTCACTCTCTTTTTTTTGCTCTGTTTTGGTCTCCACCAACTCCTGAGGGAAAAATCTGGCTCATTAGCTGCTAAATGCTCCGCTATGTTCATGCTAGTTGCTAACTCTGGTGCTGGGAAGGTAGTGTACAGTGTGCTGCCTGTTAGTGCTGGAAACTACGCTGATTAGCGCAGTCAGTGGGAGTGAACCAAAACAGTACAGTTGCGGGATGCAAAACCAAAACAATGAACTGAAAGACGCTAAAACGCTCCGTAGAGCTGAGGGGAACCGCAGAGTTCTCCGTGGGTGTTTGACGATAAGCGACTCCTTTCACATTGCACATAGCCATTTGACCCATTGTGAATGTAAAAAATATTGATTATAGCAGCTTTAAGTTTCAAAGTATTAGCAAAACTCATTACACATGGGCCGCTATTTGTAGAGAGTTTTGCCGGCCTTAAAGGTCGGGTCGGTAATGCTGAGAAACTAGCAAGAGTACACTAGATTTTAAAAATGATCCCAGCAGCACTAGCTCCAAAAGTCCCTAAATCTAGAGAGAAAGTTGGTAAGTCTGCAACACCGACACTCCGTTCCTTCAGGCTTCCCTCAAAAGCCACTCCCCCAAAATTAGCATTATGAATGTAAACAACAAACATGGCTATTGTTAGCACTGACAGCTGTCAAGCCAGCAGCTAGTGGAAGACTCCGGTGAGAGAAATGATTGGATGGGCTTATAGAGTACTACAGGAAAGAGTCCTAAAACCCAGAAATGAGTTTACGTTTTAGCTCTTCCGGTTCCCTCGTCTGGGAGTCAATGTTTTTTAGTTAGATGCCTGAAATAATTTGGTTAACACAAGTTTAAGAGATTTTAACGTTTTGTTCTACGACATAAAATGCATCAATAAATACCCCGACTTGTGCTTTTTGAAGCCTTTATGTGTCTTAAAAAAGGCGAGGCTAACAAGTGGCTAAATGAGACTACTAAACGTCATCACACCGACTCGTCCTCCTCTACAGCCTCGTTGTGTATACTCGCGCTCATGCGATCGTGGTGTAGTTCGTTTATATCCAAACGTTAAGTTTTTACTTCTGATGATAACATTCACGCTTCAAAAATCATAAAAGTGGTGTTCATTTGTGGAGATTATCTTGCCGAACAAAACGTGTAAGCATCATAAACGTGTGTTTGTCACAGAGATTATTTTCTGCAATAGTCCAAAACCCAATGGAAAAATCCCATTGGCTTTTTGCAAAGGGAACCAGGGCGATGCTAACTTCCTAATTGGCCTACAAAAATACATCATCCCTGGAGCACTCAATTACAGTCCTGTGACAGCCACAGATACCAGATTTATTTGTCAGGATGTAATGAGAATTTAAACCAATAAAACTAAAATGTGATTGAACAGCACTGCCAACCCTACCTTTAACCAACCTGGTCAACCAGAGACCATATCTGGTGGGATGCTAACCTCAATATCGTTATTTGTTCCTAGTGTGACATCACACCACGGGGCAGATATTTTTAGTCTGGTAAATCACTGCTACTTCACCATATAAAAAGTTTTATGCTTTTTCAATATTAAATTAACATCTATGACAGACAGAAATCCACCCCGTGACCAGACAAATATTGGCTTCTGTCTTTTATCTTCACATCAGGAATAAAGTTATAATAAGTATGTATAAGTAAACAAAGTCGTCTCACTCCCGAGCCTCACCTTGTCAGTGGTGTACTCTCCCATCTTGATTCCCTTGATGACCTGTCTGTAGATTAGATCCGTGCTGATCGGGTCTACTGAGCAGTCGTGCCAGGGGGTGAACACCTCCTTGCGGATGGAGAGCTTCCAGGGGGCGTCCTTCTCCTGCCGGCCCTGCCTCCTCGTCTCCTGCTCGCACTGAGACACTGAGTCCAACACATGCTTCCCACAGCTGCCCAGAGACCACATCTGGAGACCAAACACCAGCAAGGTTAGAGCGAGTGTGGTTCTCTACAATCACTATTGATTAAACAATATGAAGTATTCACAGTATATTTATGCATATAGAGGTGGGGAAGGTCTGAATGGATATGACGAGACAAGAAAGGAAGTAAAGCCCACCTTGTCATAAAAACTGATATACAGGGAGAATCCATATGTGTCAGTAAGATCGATCTTGTCAGCCACAGCTTGACAGACTTCAGCAGAGGTGGAGACCGAGTCCAGCTGTAAACTGACAGTGCGGCCGTCCAGTAGAGACACAGTCACATCTATGGGCTCCTTGGATTTTGCGGCCTGTCAGTAGGGAGAAGGAAGATGAAACTGGATCCAATAATTAGGATTTCATAGCTGACTGATCAAGAAAATCTTTTGTTTCCAACAATAAACCTGGTCAAGATGTCAAAAGAAGATGCAGACAAAAAAAAAAGTCACCATAACTACAAGAGAAAAATGTGATTCAGTGTTTCTACCTGGAGCTCAATCCAACAGGGCAACTCTTTTCTTTCTCTGTTGAGTACTATACGACGCAGGCGCTCAGTGCAGTATTCTCCATAACCGCTTGGCCCTTTGCGGACAAAACTCTCCAAATACTGTGGGACAGAGTAGAATAAGAACAGGGTAAATAAAATATACTGCCAAATGTTTGACTGTTGCATTAAAAATACATAAAGTTCAGGTTGCAGCAGATGATGAGAATATAGAGTAAAGGTGTCCATTATCGCCATATTCTACTTAAGCTTTTTTTTTTTTCAGTTTTTCCCCAGTAATCTGGTTGTAACTCTTTATCTACATTTTACGATGTTTATCCAGTGTTTTTGATCTTATCTTATTTTACTGCTTTGTTCATATCAACACAGCCGGTGGGCGTAATCTGTTTTTTATGGTTCTTCATATATATATATACTGTATATATATATTAATTTATTAATTTTTAACTAATAGATATCACCATGAAACTTCCCCGGTTGATTACTTACATTAAGTATTTTTATATTACAAGTTCTCCCAAACAATTATGCTTAAATATGCAAATTAGGTATTACTTAGAGTCAAAGGTTTTTAAAGAGGGATTTTTTTTTGTTAACAGCCATGAAAACAAATCCATTTTCGCCATGTTTTTAGGAATAAAATGTTCTATAAATCAGGCTATGAAGGATGTATGAACAAACCTCTCTGTAACAACATTCAGAATATAGATAGGAATGAAACTGGAAAGTTTGGGGGATGTAAGAGCTGCTGAAGTGGAGATTTCTGGCTCAGAATATGAGAAGAACCTCATTTGAGAAAACGGCCTCTCAAGATATGTATTGTAAAATTCCATACATTTTGGAAACACTACAGGGGAACAGGGTCAAATAAATAAATATCAATGAAACTTCCCCAGTTGATTACTTACATTAAGACAATTATTTTTTGTATTACAAGTTTTCTGAAATGTTATGTTTAAATATGCAAATGAGGCATTATCTAATGCTAACTTATGATGAATTTAGGAGAAATCTACGCATAGTAAAATAAACACATAAATGTGTATTTTGTTTTCTTTCCACTAGTCTGAAAGAAGACATGTTATGGACACAAAATAGCCGACCGGTGCATGAAAAATTATGTTTTTCCCTTAAAATGACACCATGCAATAAACAAGAAAACAAGTACTTTAATAACAAGCTGCTGCATCACTGAATGACTTGCTGCAGACTGACCTCCATGAAGAGGTCTGTGGGGGGGAAGATCCCAAGACAGATGGAGAGAAGGCTCCAGCCTTGCATACGGCTCCTCCTGTTCTTATTGTTCACCAGCTGCTTACAGATCTGGCAGTAAATCTCATCCCTGCACAGGCAGAGAAACGTGAACGATAAACAAGACAGATACAGTTTAAGAAGAACTGAATAATGAGTGCAACAGGATTTACGAGAACCTCCAGGAGGTGGTTATAAAATGTTAACGATGGAAGGAAAAGAAACAGATTGGAATAATATGATTCTGATGTTATGAGGCTGCACAATGTCTCTCCGTTGTATCTGGACGTTATCATGTCAACAATGATCCCATTTTTTTACCTTATGTCTCGTCTCCATAGAGCGTATCCGATGATAATGTGTAGTTTTTCCACAGATGTAAGTGGCCGATCCATCGTCGGACCCTCTCCAACCAGGATGTCCTCGTCCTCTGTCATGTCTTCTGGCTGGTAAAGATGACAAGAAAAAGAACAAATTAGCGTACAACGCACTTAATGAATCAACACAGAAATAATAAGTGAGTGATGAATATCGTAGCAACATTCGTGCTGACCTCCTCAAGAATGACAGAAGCTTTTCTCATTCCACCTCCGAGCTTTTTCTTGTTCTTCCTCATTATTTTCTATTCAGAAAAGATAATAAGAGGGAAGACTGATGACTGATGTTTGACATTCAAGCTGATCCTCTATGTGATCATTTGTTTGTAATATGTTACCTGGTCCCATCCCACCAGGCTGCTCAGCCTCCTGCCCTGCCTACGAGGCGGATGACGCGAGATGGTGCTGGACGCTAGAGACATGGCGTCCACAGATTTTGGCTCTGGCATGTCCTCCATGTAACGCAGTATAATCCACCATATAGTCAGACATGCCTGGAGGGAGAATGAGAAGACAAACTGGGAGTGAGCTTTTGGCAAAAGGTGGAAATCTTTGAAGTTGACAGTAAGCCTCTCTGTCCACTCACCAGTACATCGCCCTCGTCATCGTGGGGCAGGAGAGGCTGCTTGAGTCTCTGGTTGATGTGCGTGTGGCCGTGGTTGCTCTGGAAGTGAAGGATGCTGAACTTGAAGAATGAAAACTCATCGCTTCCGTCTTCAAACTCGTCGTCCTCCTCCTCCTCCTCTTCCTCGTCCAGCGATGGGGTGGGGGTTGCAGAGATTGAGGCTGGGGCGATGATTTCCGGCTCTGAGGTCTCGACTGAGGTTTCCTCCTCCGGCTCTGGCATGTTCCTCCTCTTCTTAACAGTGAAAATAGAATTAATATCAAAGGTTCAGGCAGTAAATTCATTATATATGATAAAAAGGTAAAACATTTATTAATGTCACATAAACAGATTACACAACTGAAATATCAGCAGACCTCAAATTTATCTGATTGTGGTGCTTTCTGTTCTACCACTTCCACAGGAGGTGTGGGCTGGAGGTCATACGAGTGGTCCTCAGGAGGCGTGGGCTGGAGGTCATACGAGTGGTCCTCAGGAGGCGTGGGCTGGGGGTCATACGAGTGGTCCTCAGGAGGCGTGGGCTGGAGGTCATACGAGTCGTCCTTTGAATCCTTTTCAACGATTGGCTCAGGCTCCTCGTCAGCTCGCCGTGATATGGCGATAGCTTGCAGTCGCCGCTTTAACTCCGAAGCAATCTGCGCGTCCTTCTCTCTCTCCAGGCGTAAAAGTGCGGCCTGTGAGGGGGGTTGGGTGGGGAGAGGTTGGAGAAAGAGGCGGTGAAAAGGTGTTTGAATACAACAAACCTATTTCTTTACATTCATGATGTTATTTCTAGTTTACCTCATCCTTCATCTTTTGAGCTTTTCTTCTGGCCAGGACTCCTCTTCTGTAAGCCTGCAGCAGTATGACTGCCTCTCTCTTCTGCTTACAGTCTTTCCTCGCCCGGTAGCCTCGGACCTACAGTTTACCAGAAATCATTAATTATCTTATTAAATAATTAATTAATATACTTATTAATACTTACAAGTACTAGTAAGTTCATTAATGTCTTTGTGTTGCAAATGGACCTCATGAGAGGTATTTTTGCTTCTCTGTAATAATAATACTACTAATAATAATAATAATAATAATAATAATAATAATAGGAATGGAATCAAAATACATTTAACATATAAAAATTGTAAAATAGACTTCCATTCCTCAAAATAAAATGGTAAAATGTATTTTAATAAATTCCACAATATTACTTAAATAACTAAACTGAATAATTACATAAATTAGATATCTAAAATGCATTCCCAATGCACTGTAATATATTTAAAATATATGGAAATTATAAATTTTAAAATAAACAAAAAATATATCAAAATATATAAAGGACAAAATTGTTATATATACATATTTAAACAGTATAATTTTGTTTATTTTAAAGTGTATAATTTCACTATATTTTAAATATAGTATAGTGTATTGGGAATGCATTTTATATATCTAATTAATTAATTAATTAATTTTAATTATTTAAATATTTACAATGAAAACTGAATAAAGCTAATCTCCAGTATCTCCAGTACGTGCCTGTCTCTGAATGGTGAGTGCTGCAACTTGCTGTCTTTTGTACTGTGACCGCAGCTTTCGACTGCGGATCTTTGATACCAGTCGCTCAAAGCCTTGCTGGAGCTGGTTGGAGCAGGAGGAGTGAATGGAAAAAAAAGGACAAGGTCAGTGGACTTGAGATAAGTTACAGCGAACGTCAAGGAGAGATCATGATGTCAGCTACTGTACGAGCTCTATAAAGTTCTATTAATGGTTATTAAGCATCAGACCTTTCTTCGCATTAGCTCCCGTCTATAAGCTCTCCAGTTCTTCTGCAACACCACAGCTGCCCTCCGCTTCTTCAGGAAACACTTTCTGCAAAATGAGGAAAAGTAAATTAAATCATCACCCAATGTCTTTTTTTACCACACCCTATTTGATTTGATCACGTATATTAATAAAATAACACTATCCCTAGCTACAGTATAGTTATACAGTGACCTGTTGAGATAAACAAAGATAATGTACCCACGACCTAATTCAACCTCTATGTGAATTCCCCTTTTACACTTCTTAGAAGCTGCACCTGTCTTTGTGTCCCAGCATGACCCTCTGGATCACCACAGCTACGCTGCTGAGTTGCTGTTCCCTCAGTCGTTCCAGGACGGCATCATGGGCATCCTGAAGTAAAGTGAGAAAAAAAGACACATTTCTGCTTTCTGATCTGTCCAGAAAATCCTTGAAATCAGATGCAATAATGTTCATCTAAAGCTTACAACAAAAAGCAACAACATCAAGTCAACTGCAGCACACAGTAATGAGTGAACAGTGTACAAATCACCTAAAAGAGGAAGTAATGTCAACTCTCAACACTTTACCAGTTAATACGGTTACTGTTAATCTGCAGTGATGTTCTACTGTGTCGAAACAATTGAGAAAAGCATTGGTACAACAAGGTTTGAATGATAATCCTCACCCTCAGGAAGATCTTGGTCCTGCCTATTTTCCACTCGTCCTCTCCTTCAATCACTGTCTTGCAGATGGCTTCACAACAGGCAGCAGCTGTTTCCTGGAGAGACAATAAAGATACTGAAGAGACACTAATGACGGCCCCAATTCCTCCGGGGGGGAAAGACGATAAAGAAAGTAAACCATCTTTGTGGCCACCATAATGACATGTAAAGCAATAACATTTTAGATTTCACACAAAATATGACACCGATTTTATGAAATCATCGAACAGGACTACATCTCGACTAACAGTTTTGGGGTCACAGACGGTCGTCTTCAGGAGCACCCTGTAGCGCTTCAGGAATTCCACGAACGTGTGGCGAATTGGGTATCCCAGCTTCCGGATGCGGATGGTGTCCATCATGCCGGAGTATCTCAGCTGACGCATGCACAGCTCTCTGTCAAACGCCTGGAGGAGAGCACATTAAAGTGGTTGTGAATATTCTGGGCCCGAGTAGCATCTTTATCTTCTTTCTTCACAGCAACAGGGATATTACTTCGTCCACTGTTTTGTTTGCATTATTATTATTGTGATATTACTTTTAGGCAAGAAAAAGTAACGTACATAGGCTCCTCACACAATGACAATATGACAGGTATAATGTTTACCATGTTCACCATCCTAGTTTAGCGTGTTAGCATGCTCATATTTGGTAATTAGCACTAAATGCAACGGCGACTGGAAATGTCATTAGTTTTGCAGGTATTTGATAACATGTCAAACAAATGCACAAATAGAAATGTTGACCAGATTGAGACGAAAAGATATGTCACCAAAGCTATTATAATTCATCCTGAGAGGGACATTAATGTGTGTACCAAATTTCATGGCAATCCATCCAACAGTTGTTGTGACATTTCCCACAAAATGACAAATGTCAACTTCATATTGGCACTAGAGGAAAGGTCAGGGGACCACTAAATTCTTTAGGATTTACTCGTCTAGGAACCATGAATGCCGGTACAGAATTGTGTGCCAATCCATCAAGTAGATGTTAGATATTTTACAGGATAAGTGGCACAATAAGAAAACTCAGGGGATTGCCATCGCAGTAGTCGTAGGAGGAGGAGACATCCTCTGGGCACCATGAATCCGTATAAAAATGCATGGCAATCCATCCAGTAGTTGTTTCGAGACTGGACCAAAGTGGTGGACCGACAGACCGGCACTGCTTTGGTTGAAAAAAATAATGAAGGAAGATAAATTGTACTAATTTAAAAAGGCGAGGAAAGCTTCCCAGTTCCTACTAAAACATTGCTTATTATCAGGTTGTATTATCCAGGAAATTTGCTCAGTTGCGTTATAGCACAAAACAGGAAGAGGACGTTGTTTATCCAGTGCAAGAGCAGATGGTAGCTGGGATGAAAGGGAAATTAATTTTATCCTCTTCAGTTAAAGCTGCAGTCGGTAACTTTTGAGCAAATATGATGATACGGTTATGTTGATCAACCATTGAGTGTAACTGTGGCTGTAGTTGCTCTTGTGTCAGTCACCTTAGACTGCTTTTCATTGTTGGGTTTGAAGCAGCGGATGAAGAAAGGCTGGCAGGCGGACAGGGCCTTCATGAGGGAGTCCAGAGACTGACGGAACTGAGCGCTCAGCGTCGCCACTTGTTTACGGGTGTCAGTCTGGGCCTGCACGGATGATAGAGAGGAGACTAAAATCATGATGCCAAGTCAGCAGTGGCAACTGTCACAGCGACATCATGTCCACTGCATCCCACTGTACATCTCAAATACATGTCCATCAAAACAAGTGAATTACATTATATATATAGCAATATGATGAGGTTATACTTTCATACCCGTATGGAGTTCTTAGGTGTCATGATGACCTTCTTGTTGTTACCAATCTTCACACCGTTGGTTGAAAGCTCATTCTCAAATATCTGATGGAGCAGCTTATTGGTGGTCGTTTCAACCATCTTGATTATGTCATGACTGACGGCATCTCTGTTCTTTTCCAAGAAACCTTGACAAAGAAAAAAAAAACATTACTGAGCACCTCAGAGCAGGCATTTAGTCTTTAGTTGGACTTTTCTTTTTGCTTTTGTACCTGTGGAATCGTAGTGAACCACGCCTGCAAAGTGGCGAATCCCAAAGTCTGTGTCGCGCTCACTTTTGGAGCCGATGTAGCGCTTGTTCCCATTGTGTTGCTGGTTCATCTTGTTCAGCATAGTGAAGTCTGAGCCCTGTGACACACCGAGCAGAACTTTGAATTAAAAACAAGCAGAAATATTTTACTGAACTGGCAGATTTTACAGTAAAAGTTTAAAGAGGACCTATTATGCTTAATTTTAGGTGCATACTTGTATTTTGGGTTTCTACTAGAACATGTTAACGTGCTTTAATGTTCGAAAAACGATTTACTTTTCTCATACCGGCTGTGCTGCAGCACCTCTTTTCACCCTCTGTCTGAAACGCTCTGTTTGACCTCCTGCCCCGCCCTGCCATAAAGCCCAGTCTGCTCTGATTGGTCAGCTGGCCCACTCGGTCGTGATTGGTCAAACGAACCAAACTCTTCGGACTTCGCTCCAGCTCCATTCTAACTAGCTTTGTTTGAGGGCGTGCCAAACTAGCGGATAGGCAGGTAAATGTGTTACTTGGTGACATCACCACGTTACGTAAGAAAAGGTGGGACTTCAGGAGCAGTGTTTCTGCAGGGTAAGGTAACTCCCTTTGGCCTGGACTTTGTAACTTTGCAGACCTTTTACATGCACAAAACTACATAACACACCAAAGGAAAGGGAAAAAGCACAAAAGCATAATAGGTCCTCTTTAAATAATATTTGTTGTGTGGATTGATTAAAAAGCAACGCAGTCTAGCACCACCACCACCTTTGGAAAATGGCTTTCTTCATCGATCAGAGCCAGCAGGTTGCAGGGTTTCACAGCCAGGACGTCCAGGATCTTCTGATTGTCACTGAATTTGATGTTATTCCACACAATGTCCTCTTTCGTGTACTCCTTCTGCTCCAGTTTGAAGATGTGGCCCACAAAGAACTGCTGCAGCTTCTCGTTGGCAAAATTAATGCACAGCTGCTCGAAGCTGCGAAGGGACAGGGTGACATTAAAGCTGCAGTCGGTAACTTTGAGCAAATACTCTCAGGATATAATAATCGTTTTATAAAAATAACTTTTCATTCTTCAGCTTCAAGTTTGAAGTAACCGTAGAGTCGTGCTACGCCCAGCCTTTGTAGAAATGTCCTGACCTGTTTGTGGTGAAGTTCTCAAAGCCGAAGATGTCGAGCAGGCCGATGGACAGGAAGGAGGATTTGGGGCTTTTGGTCAACGTCTTATAGATGACACTGTTGATTTTCCCAACGATCCATATGAACAGCTTATTGTAGATCGCCTGAGAGATTGGCCACAAATTACAAGTTAAATCAGATCTTCTGAGCATGAGTGATCAGTCCAACTAAACTGAGGAATATTAAGCACTGAAATGTACTTGTGACTGGATGGTTGTCTGTTCAAATCCCTGTATCCCCCCTCTACATTCAACTGCTGTAAGCTCTGCTTGCATCCTCCTCTTTTAAACTGTATGAATGTTGCTAAAAGAAATTGCAATTATTCTCTCTGCAATCAAAGGTTACAATGACCTCATGCTGTTTAATGAAGACACTTCCTTATAAAATGTAGTGCGCAACATTTATAGGGTGTGTTCCTTTCTTTTTTATCCAGCGTCAGGATCCAATAAGGAAGTACACGACATTCTGCTTTACCGTCACCGGGTCAGCTTCATTACCTTGACGAAGGCATCTCTACAGTCAGAGGCCTGTTCGCAGCTGAGGGGTTTGGTCACCCGCTCTGTGTTGGTCATAAAGGAGCGATTGGTCAAACTCTCCGCCAGGGAAGACTTGTGGACCTGAAGAAAAACAGACGAGGACTTCATCATTTAATGCTGAAGGATGATGATGACCCGTTAATGGTGCGACAGGTTCACTCAATCTCCTGTTCGCAACACGGTGTGAAACGTACAGAATCACGTTCAGTGTCACTAGACGTGAAAGTGCTTACCTCCAGTATTGATGCTGCGATGCTGAAGTGCTCCGACTTGCTGACATCACTGGTTTCCAAGTTATTTTGTGTGTTGGCTGGTGGGAACACGAGATCGAATGTAACAACAACAACAACACCAACAATAGCAGCTCATAAGGAAGGCGAGGTTACATCTAATGGTGGAATGTAACTCTACTTATACTCCATCACATATTAGAGGAAGTTTTGTACTTTTGCTCTGCTACATTTATTTAAAAGGTGAACTAATGCAATAAACTGTTGCAAATGGGAAAAGAAGTTGCCCTTTTAAATGCCTGATTAAACCCAGTATTCTTCAATTCAATTTGTGAATCCAGTTATTTATTTCTCTCTTTAAAATGCATTTTTAAATAGACTTTTAAATTCCATTATTTATTAATGAATTCATTAATATATTTTTAAATGATGTACTTATTGACTGTTTTATGGTGTTTTTTTGTAAAAATCCCTTTTTAAATTTGAACTATTTATTGATGGATTTATATTTAATTTTTAAATTATTTTTTTATAATTTTTCTTTTTATTCAAGATTCAAAATTCACAAGTTTTATTTGCCATTTGCACCTAAGTACACTGGAATTCTGAGCAGTTTACACCGAGTCAGCTTTAAGAAAAGAAAAGGTAGAAAAGGCACAAGGTAATTACAGTACAAAATAAGTAGCACATTCAACTCAACACAATAAATAAATATATTATTAAAACATAAAGCACCCTCAGTGCCCATTCAAATGTCAAATAATTAAATAATTTGAAATTTTGTCCATTTATTCATAGATTAATAAATTAAACACATTTATTAATGCCTATTTTATTGTACAATTAGTCATTAATCAATTAAATGCTCTAATTCTATTTACGTGGCTCTTGTGGTCCTCCATAGTAATCAGCCCAATCTGGCAACACTGATTAAAGTTAGGAGTATAGTTGTGTTATCATCTTGAATGCATGCACCCTCTGTTTTATCATCGTTTTTTAAATTCCTGACATCAAATATAATGTGTATTTTAAAAGAAAAAACTACAATAATCAAAAAGGCGTACACTCACCCTTGAAGCAGACGTTCCCTAGGTGTAATATGGCCGCCAGCAGCTTGAGGATTTCGTGACACTGGCTCTCCGAGAAGGTCAGGATCTTCATCGCAGAGAGAATACGCTTGTAGTCTTTAGCGTCGTCCCTGCCTTCACACACGATACTGCCGCCCTGCAGCACACGAGAGGGAAGAGTTTGGATTATGTATGTAGGCAGACAGTGTGTCATATGTTTTGGTTGAGGTGGCAAAATGAGCTGCAGGTAGCTGTTGTAATACCTTAGAAAGGAATTTGTACTCCTTAGCATCTCCGAGGCTCAAAGTTTTCTTCTGCTCGGCCGTGATTCCTGCCAGCATGCAGTAAAACACGTGGTAGTTTCTCTCCTCCAGGGCCTGAGGTTGTGGAGGAAAAAAAATATTATTGCTACATAAAGATGAACTAAAGGTGTCACTTTTCTGTCAAATGGGTGTGAATGAACACAGTCAAATGAGCTAGTGACGTTTCACATGGCTTTGTGTGTTTTTTACTCCTCAGTACAGTGAGAGAGAGAGAGAGATAACGGGCAACATGGAATAATCTACTTTCTCCGGAGGTCACTGAGAGCTCGTTGCCCCGTGATAACAGCATGTTTATCTAACCAGCCCTGCTTTTATAGGTCTACAGCTTAAAACTGCCCTTTAAAGAGATTAGAAGAGCGAGTAGGTGTTTGGCCAGAGCTAACTCACCTGATGGCAGACACGAGACTTCTCCAGAAGATACTGCTCCACGCGAGCACCTTTGATCACTCCCTCCTTACTGAAGAAGATCTCCAAATATTTCCCAAAGCGACTGGAGTTGTCGTTGCGGATTGTTTTTGCATTTCCAAATGCTGTGTTGGACAAAACAGAAACATTGGAGAGCAATTATAGTTTTTCACTCTTTCTGTATGCTTCAACAGACAGTCGTTGCTTGTAGTGATGCACCGATACCGGATCGGATATCTGGCTGATACTGACTGAAATAGCTGGATCGGGTATCGGTGAAAATTGGGCCGATCTATTCAATTCAATACTATATACATTATATACTGGAATTTTAATTCCTGTTTAAGTTTGAGAAGTAAGAGAATATATTAAAAAGCCTTTATTGTAGCGGCTAAATCATTAAAAAAGCCAACATGTTTCGATTACTGTAGGTCTTCGTCAGGGCTTAAAACAAACAGAGAAAGCGGGATGTGACCTCACCTACTGTATATGGAATCAACAACCAATTCCCGAAGCCGGATCTTGATCCAGATCGCCACCAAAATCGAATGGATTGTTCATTGTGCCACACCCCACCCCTCCAAAAAATGTAATTCAAATCCATCGTGGACTTTTGGAATAATCCTCCAAACGGACAAACCAACAAACAAACCAACCAATAAACCAACGCCAGTGAAAACATAACCTCCTTCCTAGACCTTTGGCCTTGGCAGAGGTAATAACAATTCAGTAAATGTATATCTATGTATTTATCTGGTGGGAAAGTAATGTTTAAATCAAGGCTGATGTTGCCTTACACATAAAAGTATAATCCCAGTCACTTCCACACAGTGAGGCATACAGCTTATTAACTAAACACTGGTATCGGATCGGTACTCGGTATCGACCGATACCCAAAGCCCAGGTATCGCTATCGGGACTGAAGAAGTCGGATCGGTGCATCCCTCGTTGCTTGTCTACTGAGTTTGACTACATGTCTCCGTGTTTGTGAAATACAGTTGTGCTGACGTAGTACCTTCTAGTATCGGGTTCGACTCCAGGATCTGCTGTTCGATCTGCTGTTCAGAGAGCTCCCCGCTGACTGCTGCCAAGTACTGCAGGATCAGCTTAGTGCTCTCTGTCTTCCCCGCACCTGATTCCCCACTGAGGAAAAATAAATAGTGATCAAAACCTGACAACACTTCTTCTATTCAATCGGCAACAGCTAACCAGGCGAGTGATTCGCTCTGACCTGATGATGCAGCACTGGTTCCTGAGATGGCGCATCATGTTACAGTAGCAGGCTTCAGCGATGGCGAAGATGTGCGGAGGGAGTTCCCCCAGCTTACGACCGTGGTACAACTTCACCTGAAGGACAACAGGATACACACAGCATGAAACACATCACCGTAATTTATGATAAAGGCATTCAACGTTCAATGATTAAAGGGATCTGCAGCTGTAGTATGAACATTAATGCCAGTCTCACCTGGTCACCTGAGTATAGAGGGTAATCCTGGTACGGGTTCACTGCCACCAGCACAGAGCCTGTGTAGGTCTGCAATCAGAAAATATATAGGACGGTTCATTCGGTTTTTATTTACCCAGGTTATGAGACACCAGATTTTCGTTGCCACCACAATACAAAGGAGATGAATGTTTGTTTGAGATGCTCAAAGCATTGAAAAATGATTTTTCTGTCTTCCCAGAAAATGTCCCAGGTGCTCAGGATGATCCACAGACCTGCTTTAAAGCTAGAGTGAGGATACTGGCGTCATGTGAAGCTAGAAAACCTGAATCCATTGGTACCAACTAGCTTGTTGGGAAGGAGTTTCAATAACGCTCCAGACTTACGCTAAATTTTAGCGAGGAAAATCTGTCATGGCCGTTTTCAAAAGGGTCCCTTGACCTCTGACCTCAAGATATGTGAATGAAAATGGGTTCTCTGGGTACCCACGAGTCTCCCCTTTACAGACATGCACACTTTATCATAATCACATGCAGTTTGGGGCAAGTCATAGTCAAGTCAGCACACTGACACACTGACAGCTGTTGTTGCCTGTTGGGCTGCAGTTTGCCATGTAATGATTTGAGCATATTTTAAAAAAAATATTTACTATTGTTTTGTGTGTAATTAATTTTCAATAATAAATATATACATATATTTGCATAAAGCAAGCATATTTGCCCACTCCCATGTTGATAAGAGTGTTAAATACTTGACAAATCTCCTTTAAGGTACATTTTGAATAAATAAAAAAATGTGATTAAATATTTTAATCGATTGACAGCCCTACAAATAATATTCCATTCACTTATTGTACAGCTGCAGAAATCTATGAGGCCAATAACTCAAATCCTCATGAAAAAAACAACATATCTGCATGGCTAAATAATAACCTACCACCAAGGGCAAGTTGGGAAAACATTTGAGTGAACCAGCCCTTTCAAAATAAATGTAACAAATAGCATGAGCTCGTTTTCAACGCGAAAAATCACCTAATTTAGAAAATGTACTTCAATCTAGTGTGTATTTCTACACTTCTCAGTAATCAAGCCTAAGTCAAGAAACATTTTTAGGTGAATCTGCACTTTGCAAAAGTCAAATTCATCCCCCCCGGCCTCCCCGGTGGCAGCTTGTTCACTTTCAAAAGTACACCACAGTTTGTGCCTTACGTAGATGAGGCCTTGTTTGTGTCGGAGCAGCAGGTTCCTGAGGAGGCCGGCCTCGGTCATGTCCCCCAGTTTGATCATGTCGGCCACACCCTCCACCGATGTGGGGTGCATGATCCTGAGAGACGCTTCCTGCTCCTGGGACAGACTCTGCTCCTGTAAGGAAGAAAGACATAAAAAGGTGGATCCCAGGCTGAAAACGTTTTTTAATTTTTTTTAATGACAGCTTTATGTGACACTTACAACATATTAATTTAGCTAGGGTGTTGTTTACCTTTCCGTCATCGTCCACCAGCAACCGCTGACCAGATGGTGCGACTTTGACCCTCGCTCCGATGGGTACTCCGATGGCCGAGTCCACCCAGACCCACTCCCCCTTTGAAAATACAGATCAAAATAAATGTTAATAAATCCACTTTTTGTGTTTTAATGTCCTTCAGAACACAGAATTTATGATGGGGCTTCCTTTATCAGTTTATTTCCTTGAATGAATGACTGCAGGTCCAGGAACAAGTCATATAGTGCTTTCTGGGAAGCAGCGTTCTTATCAATAAAGTCCATAACGAAATGTTTCAGCCTTACCTTTCTCAGCATCACCAGTTCAAGACGTTCCTACTCCCTACACAAAGAAATCAATATGATGAGTTTCACAGAAAAGGCAAAAGTGATTCCATCAAATCACGTTCAGCTTCACTTTTAGCTCATCAGCATTAAAGACAACTTGAACTAAACAGTATTCATTACAAAAACAGATAACAGAATGACAAAGCATGTAATGTAACATACACAAAACAATTCAGAGGTCTACCCAACAGTCCTGAACTTCATGAATTGCCACTCTTCCAGGCTGCCGTGGAGCTGCTGTTTGTCTCTTGAATCCGTTTCAATATGAAGAAGGAGGAGTAGAAGCAGCAGCTCTCCTTCGACTGACACATTGATTTTATGGCACTTTGACTTTGAACCGGCTTGTTATGGAAAGGAAGAGAAGGAAGAGAAACTGAACTTATGCATAACTGCCTTGTCATCTCTTGGTCACGATCACGTTGATCCCATTTTAGTTTTTTTTGTGTGGGGGAAATCTGCAACACAGTCTGATCTGAACAATCAACAGCAGTCATGTAAAAATAACAAGCGAAGCAACAAGAGCACATTCATATATTGATATTAAACAACTCCTTGTATAAATGGCCTTGACGTAGACTGTGTTGTAATGAATTTATGCGCAGCCTTTGGACCCTGGCTGTGTAAATCATAGGAGGCATCTCACGGACTGTCACTGCAGTAAAGATGTAAATGTGAGATTAAAGGAACTATCTTTCGATTTGAAGGAGGACCAGCTTTAGGCTGATTATCTGTGTGGTCAGACTAGAAGTTGGACTTCAAACCTAAAGGGGAAACCTCCCTCTAATACGTAAATGTGAGTTATCTGCGCTACAATAGAGTTACAGTCATAAGGAAGCGTGGGTTTAAAGTCAAAAACAGCACACTTAAGCTGAGACGGGAGTCGCTGCGGGTTATTCGCTGGCGCCAAAGTGTTCAGCTCTGATAAGGAGTTAAAACACTTCATCACTGCAATTTGCCCGTGCTACTGTTCTTAAATGTGAGTCACTTCAGCGCTGCTTGTAGTGACTAAATGTGGAGATGGTAAACTGCTCTTAATACATGACTGTTTATCAAATTAACTTCCTGTCTCAACTCGGCCTAATCTTTGATTTAATATTTCAATGACGTCAAGAAACCAGAGTTATGGCGTCTCATGATAACAGCAGGCAGTTGTTATTTTAAAGGGAAATTAAGAAGCCTTATAGCGGGGGCAGTTAAGCATAACAATTTGCGATAAAAGCGACACATTTGGCACAGATGTAGGTTTGTATGTTATGAAAAGATATAGATATCGGGGCACGACAAATTTGGCCTCTGGGGGGCCGTGGCAGATACAATGGGAACCACTTCGCTATCTAATCGCTAAATTGGTTTGCACATTTGAACCTGGACAGTGTACAGTGGGTTTATTGGATATTTTTAGTTGTAAACAACAACAAAAACTACGCTACGAGAGTGAGGACAGTGAATCAAAACAGTTGAGGTGCGGGCCGTATGACCGAAAGAAGACTAAAAAGGATGCTATAGAGCTACAGCTCAGGGATAAATCAGTCGTTCTCTGCCTGTTCCTGACTACAAATGACCCTTTCCCATACAAGTCATGTGATAAATATTGATTATAGAAGCTTTAAAACAGACTTTAAATTTCATGATTTATTCTATATTCTATATTTACCTTGTATTATTTCATAGGGTGTGGATTTATACAATAGTTTACAAAGGTACGGTCATCAACTGTTACAACCCTCTTCGTCATTATCTTCTCTATGCTGGCGCAGTAGGTTCATGGAGGATTAATTACAAACACTCCCTGGTAATAAACACACAGAGATTATCTGTGTTTAATCGCAATATAAACTAAACAGAGGAGAGCAGGGCCACATTGTAGTTCATTAGGGGTCACCAGTGCGTCACTGGGAGCACAGATCACTCAGAAGGTGCTTCTCATTTCATAATTTTTTGCCTCCTCGTCTCCTCGCTCCTCGATCCTCCGGCTGTGACCCCGGAAATCGATCTCAGTCCTCCATTTTGAAGGACGTCCCAATTCATAAAATGCGCATCGAGGAGCGAGGAGGCTTGCTGGAGGAGCCATGAGCGAGGATATACCAGTGTATCCTCCAGTGTTTCCTCCACGATTGTTATTTACCGACCGACACGCCCCCTTATTGGATATCAGTTATTGATTGGACGCTGCTGCTGATCGGTTTGATCTGATACATCAACATCACTAGAGTTTCATACCAGAGTGAAGACAGATCACAGATTAAAAGATTTATATTTTAGTTATCTTCTGATTCACCATCTAGTTATAATCTGTTAACTGCAGGTGTGAACAGCAAACGGACCATGTTGATGGTGAAGTGTTCCAGCAGAGGAGAAAGAGCTTTATAAAACCTGACAACGAACGGACCTCAATCAACTTTCTTCAGTCGTTAGAAAGAGTTTTCTTTTGATGATCTGTTATTTCACTCATTAACTTTTATTAAGTATGCAGTTAAAGTCAGAGAGAGAAGGAGAGTCTGTCTTTACACCTTTTACGTCATTTATCCTCATTTACATTCAGTCACATGAGGCTGATAATTCCTGAGTGTTGGGTTTGATGAGTTATATCATTTCACAAACATTCAGCCTAATACATAACTTCTACTATCAGAATATCAATAACTACAGACGCTAATAATGAATAAATAATATAAAGATATTGTGCCAGTAGAGATGGTTCCTGGTCCTCTAAGCAGGACACAGTCCACAGTAGAAATACAGACTGCAGCTGTTATTCATGTGCAGGTGTTTGTTAAACAGGTAACAGGCTACAGAGAGGAAACACTGCTGCTCTGATAACTCTGTTTCTTTATTAGTATTAGATCAGTTCAGACATAAACAGCTGTTAGAGCTGACTGACAGCTGATCCAGCTGTGATCAGCTGCTGCTGTCATCAGAAACGGACGTCGCTTCACGTGACGTTTCAGAGGAAACGACGTCTCATGTCTCTAAAAACATATTTCCTCGTTTCCTCTCTCCTCGAGTCGTTTCCTCGCCTCCTCCGCTCGCATCTCCCGTGGGCGGGACTAAAACGCGAGGAGAGGAGTCAAGCCGTATAAAAGCACAAATGGGAAAGACCCAGAGACTCTACTGTCACCACCAAAACGTAGTTGAGTTTTAGCAAGTATTCAGAAAAACAACAACACAGTTTGAGTCATTCATGTATGCATTTATTTCCCTAAAGGACATCTATTGCTCTGTATGGTGGTTTAGTAGAGTACAAATGCACTTTGAATACTGGCCAGAATCAAAGTTACATGTCACAATTTAACATTCCTAATCACAGAAACACATCCTACTTATGTCAGTACAGTTGTTTTGCACTATAGCTTGCTGGTTTAAAATACATTTAAAGCTTCACGTCACAAACTGTCAGTTCCACGTAAAACAAAGTAACTTAAAAATATAAGCTAACGGTCTTTCAAAAAGTCTGACACAAGCTTAAAAACAATCTGTCAAAAAAAAAATTGAAATAAAAAAATAAACTAAATTGTGCAGACGTAGCAGCTGATTTACGTGACGCCACATGGCACTGAGAACTAAAAGAGAGGCACATTGACTGCAGCAAAAAGGGAGGTTTTAAAATGTGCAGCTTCACTAAAAAAAATGTTTTTTATCTTTGTGTGATTAAATTAAGGCTGTAATTCACAGTTATTAATGAGGTCCATAAAGTGTTTGTGCTGCACAAATCAATTAAAAAAAATAAATCCACAAACAGTTGGAAGCGCTCCAAAGCACAAGAGCCAACATGAAATTCATTAAGATCTCAAGGCCACCGACCCGCTTTCAGCAGCAATTCAAGTCATTTCTGTGTTTTGTGTTAAAAACAACGAGTTGAGAAATGATTATGCTTTAGCCTGTCTGTCTACATTGCACACTAAATACAGAAAAATGGAGCCTCAGTTTAGACTGGAATAATATGTTAGATCCATGAGAGCTTTTAAGAATTTAAATCAAATGAAAAGTCCTATGAGCTGCACCTCATGACTGTGACATGAAGCACCTGAAGTGATAAAACACTATAAATACATACATGTAAAATGTCCTGCATGGCGTGTGGTAGCTGTTATGTTGTCTCTATATGCAAACATTAATACACCTATTTCTGTCAATCTGATGTAGTCTGACTATAAGCTATTACTGCTACATTTATACTGTTTGAGCTTCAACAAAGTTATATTACAAGCCACCGTAGCCAATAAAACGTCAGTAGTGTGGTATACTCTATTGCTTTGTAAACACAAATATATTGGTATTAAACTGAAAATCAGCTATCACACATTAGACTGTGTACAACAGTTATATATCACATCAAAACTGTCCTCATAAAGGTCAATAAATCAACAGCAAAATTAAAATAATTGCTGCCTTTTTTTCTTTCACCGTCAGACCTGGGTCGCAATTCGACTTGAAATCCATCCACTGGATCGCATAAAATAGAGCCCATTAGTGAGATCATCAAGCTAAAACATCATGTTTTAAACCACTTAATGTACATCACATTCAACCATTTTCCAAAGCATACCATGGTAGATTAAAAAAAAAGAAATCTACTTTCATGATGGCTATTATTCCTATTAATTTCTTTATAATGAAAGTATATTTTTGTGTGTTATACCTGTTATGGGTTCATATTGCATGTCTGAAAATGTGGACTTGTATTATGGATATGATTAAAAACCAAAGGAAAGTTGGAAGCAAAGTTCCTTAACACATAAATATACCTTGGAAAATGGGCATATGTGTGTGTGGGTTATTTGCATTGACTGAGATAGCGTGAAGAAACAACACTGGAATGGGCCTTCAAGTAGGAACTTAGTGGGAATTTCAATTGAAATCCGACTCTGACCTGATCAGTGATTCTCCTGCTCACAACAGTAATACTGCTTCTAAACTACTACTTCTTCTACCAATCGACAAAATAAAAATGTGCAATTCAAAATCTCCGTACGTTAAGTGTTTGTTACGCTCTACGGCACATTTAAGTTTATTTATGGTTCGTTCTCCTCGGGCCTCTTGAGCACCGCGCTGTATTTCATGGGCGCACCGTCCGCTTTGAGCTGCACCTCCACTAACGTGAAGATTGAAATTACCTGCAAGTGGAAAAACAAGAAATGGTGATTTAGTGCAATTTAAACTGTCTAAGTCAAAGACACTTTCTAACTCTCTTAACCCCAGATAGCAGGTCCATCTCTTCAGGGAACAAGTTAGTAATCTGGTTTTCTCCTGTTTTCTCATCTTTATGCTGTTAAGTGTTTTCAGAGTTTAAATTCAAAATCAATAATTCATTGGAGAGGCTGCATAAAGGCCATATACCTAATAATAATACCCATAATACCCATAATACCTAGGATGTTGTACTAAAAATATTAGCAAAAATACATACAACCATGAAACCTGAGAGTTTATAATGAATAATATTAGTAATATGATATTATAATATTAGTGTCTGCGGGTCTCACCTGCTCCACTGGAGCTTTCTCCAGGTCCTCTGGTGTCCAGAGCAGAGTCAGCTCGGATTTCTTCCCCACCTTACGATGGCGGAATGAGTCCAGGCCGGCAACAGACTGAAGGTGGAAACAAATGGTTTCAAACCGTTTCAGATGAAACTGTCATGTGATCTTCACCTCGACAGTCCATCACTCTCTGGACTGTCTCAATTCTCTCTCCTGAATGAGCTTGTTTTTGAGGTAAATAATAATGTGCTCGTTTAAGTGAACTAGTGAAGTGCCCGTGTAAAATATGCCTGTTCGGAGCGAGCCGATCGTTTGGCCTGTGGTGTCGCTGCTTGCAGTTTTCTTGAGAACTGCTCGTATACAACTTCACACTCGACACAGCGCTTCCTTGGGTCCTGTGCAATACACCAGGAACACTGGTGAAATACACTTTATTCACAGATATGTGAATGTAAATGGGTTCTATGGGTACCCACGAGTCTCCCCTTTACAGACATGCCCACTTTATGATAATCACATGCAGTTTTGGGGCAAGTCATAGTCAAGTCAGCACACTGACACACTGACAGCTGTTGTTGCCTGTTGGGCTGCAGTTTGCCATGTTATGATTTGAGCATATTTTTATGCTAAATGCAGTACCTGTGAGGGTTTCTGGACAATATTTGTCATTGTTTTGTGTTGTTAATTGATTTCCATTAATAAATATATACACACATTTGCAAAAAGCAAGCATATTTGTCCACTCCCATGTTGATAAGAGTATTAAATACTCTATAAATCTCCCTTAAAAGGTACATTTAAAGCAGATACAAAATGTGTGATTAATTTGATTAATGTATGTATGAACAAATGTACAATATATAAAGCTGAAACTGAACTTTTATTATTATTTTCATTTCTGGAGGGTAGCTTAAATTGATAAGAATGTAGTATAGGCATATATAAGCATTATGCTTCTGAATGAGCCTTTTCAGTTATATTGTATTCTAGATTGTATATTGTATATACTTTATAATTATTGTAATGTGTATGATGACTGAATAAAAATACTCCTCCTACTACTACCACTACTACTACTAAATCGCTCTTTAAATTGAGTTTATTGGAGCTGACCTTGCAGTAGACTCGTTTCTGCACTCCGTATCGGAGAACCAGCACATCGAAGGACTGATCCAGCACCCCCATCACCATGGCCTCAGAGTCCAGAGGGCCACAGTCCTGTGGAGCACAGACCAAAATAATACTTCAGTACACTGACAGTATGGTTTTGAGAGAAATTTTCAGAATTATATCTAAAAATAAAACATGATACATCAGACCGGCACATACGGGTTCTTTGCAAAAAGTCAAGGCCACGCCTCCTTTTGGGGGAAAGAAAAGCGAAGATCCCATCGATGTCACTGCAATTTGACGTATGTTTGGATTGTAATTTTGACAAATTCGTATGCATTCATCTCTTGTTATACAAATGTTTGTTTCATACACATGTCTAATAATTATTTTGTGACCTTGCCTGAACCCGAGCGCCATCCTGTCCCTTCAGTCGTCCCCCGTCCAACACAGTGGCCGGATATTGCTTATCCTGACTTCTATACATATTTGATTGAATCCCGTTATGCTAAGTGTTGTCTGTAAATAACCAACCTGTTAATAGACAACTGTTTGATCTACAGGCTGAGATTTGTTGGAGACGACAGTCTGATGCTGCTATAACGTTAATGTATGACTGTATTACTGCAGCAGCTTCACACTCAAGCTAACGTTAGCTAGCCATGCTAGTCACTGTCACCAGCATCATTTAGCGATTTTCCACACTGACAGTGAATATTAACATATCATATGTGCCTCAAATCTCGGTTAACCCGCTACACAACAGCTTTTCGTCATTTTCTATTTTCTCTCCTGTGACAGCGAGTTTCTTTCCCCCAAACGGGAGCGCAGCCTCGGCGATGACGCCATGCTGGTCTGGTCTATAGCTTGGAGCCATAAAGACCCTCTATTATATCTTTGTTAGGACACAGCAGGGGAACAAATCGGAGATCAGCGTATTTGGATTTATTGTTGGTGAAACCAACTACACAGCAACTCTTCGGCACAGCGTTATTACTATGAGCGGTTTGTTTAAAGTAGAAGTTTGGAGACATGTTTCAACTTCTTCTCTTTATGCCGTTACCGTCTACGAGGGACACGGGATTGTTTTCCCCCCCGAGGCGTGGTGATGCGAGCCTACTCTGGATGACGTATTGCCGGTCTGATGTATGCGATTTGGCTACCCACCTTCACAAACACTCCAAAGAAGAGCTCAGAGCTGAGCTCCTGGACTCTCTTGGACACAGTCTTCCTGTCATTACAGCGCGATGCCTGTTTTTGGACTTCAACGGTTGACAGCCCCAAATTAGGTCCACATTCTGCATAATGAGTATGAGAAAAAAAAAAAAATCACACACATTAAACATGACACAGCGAGAGCAGACAGAAGCAGGAAGGGCAGAAACAACAGCAAAGGCAACAACACGAACAATGCATCAACTCAATGTGAGACTGCTTTGTTCTTTTCTGCATTTCTCTTCTACATCAACCACGCTTGTCCTGCAATACAACTGCAGCACTGTTTGAAACAAACAGGACATTCTGTTGTTTGTTTAAAATGTGTCTAAAAGAGACCGTTGTTGTAGAGAAGGTACGCACTCAGTGAAGAAGCCAGAAGCCGGTGGACGATGATGTCAGCGTAGCGTCTGATGGGTGACGTGAAGTGAGTGTAGAGAGGAACGTTGAGGGCGTAGTGCTTAAACAACTTCACGTCATTAAGTTCACCTGTACAGAAGTACAGCGCCATCTGGGAAATACCAACAACTTACATTCAATACAGAAACGCAGAGAAATATAATACTTCATATTTAGTTTCAATCTCACATAACAAATTGTTTCTGTAATATATTAAAGCTGCAGTCGGAAACTTTGAGCAAATATATTAAAAAGTTATTTGTTTCACAGATTACCTGTCTCATGCACTACTGTCAGGATATAGTGACAGGTCTACAAAAATAACTTTATCATATTTAATCAAAGTTACCGACTGCAGCTTTACTATTTATAGATTTTAAGGGCTGAGAGAGAGAGCCAGAGTAAAATGCATTTCATTGCATTTCACTGTACTTTTAAATGCATATGACAAATAAACTTGAAACTTGAAGTAGGGATAGTTCATGATTTTTGAATAGTCATTTCAATTATAAAGAAATCAAATAGTTTATGCGACTTTCATCTTGTCATAAAAAATATCTTCAATCTTCGAAGAATGATCGATTATATCCCAGTGATTATAAAATAGTATTTTTTGCTTTAAATGCCCATCCCTAATGTCAAAATGTCATGTTGTTCTTTAATGGTATAAATTGTTACATGACAGTGGGCGTCTCATTTTCCTCATTTAGAAGAAATTCTTTAGGTTTACAAAAGCAAATATATTCCACATAAACTTGATGAATGGTAAAAAAAAAAAAGCAGTGGTCACTGAGCTCTGACCTGCATGGGTCTGGAGCACATGTGGGTGAGGACTTCTCTTCTGGCAGTGGTGTACTCATCGTCACCAAGAGTAGTATTGAGACTCTTCTGCATGATGGAAAAGCAGAAAAAGAGGTTTTAATCATTAATACAGAGTATTCTTTTACATCATTTCCAGTAAATCAAATGACTCAAAAGCTTTGTCTATCGCTTATTCAGCTTCAGATCCACTGTGAGATACCCACATACAACTCAATAAAACCATCAAATGGACAAGAAATGTAAGACTTCTAATGCTGTAATTTAGAATTTGATCATTTAAACGACGGGTGCATCTGTGTTCTTTCCTGTTTTTTTTCCAAATGCAAAAGGCACTGACGTAGGTTACCAAAGTAAACTAATCAATAAGGTTGTCAATAATGTGAATGCTAGCACTAGCTGAATCAAAGATAGTTGTGCTAAGTTCGGAAATAACTACAGAATAATATAAAAACCTAAAATAAATAAATAAATAAATAAATAAATAAATAAATAAATAAATAAATAAATAAATAAATAAATAAATGAGCCGCCCTTTAAAGAAAATCTAAACCTTGTACGCTGATTCAAGACAAAACATAAATTCTAGTTTTTCAGATATATTAGAAACTGGGATACATCTGCTGCATTGTGAGTACTGACATGCAACGCTCCCGCGGAGGAGAGATCTATGTCGATTCCCAACTGGTCACAAAGCTCCTGCAGCTCATCCACCATTTTGGCCTTGGGTGGAGGGTGGCGTCTGAGCATAGCCAGCTGAGGGAATCTTTTGTGGATGTGGTGGGCTGTGGCAATGTTAGCCAGTAACATGAACTCCTCCACCAACCTAGAGAACACAGTTACGGATGATACAGTCGTTAGATGGCCAAAGAGGTAGACAATTTAACCAGTTTAATCCAATTTAAGCACTCCGGACTGATTCATAAATATATTTCAACCATATTTATACATGTGTCACATCAAATAAATGTTCATTTTGGAAGAGAAGCAGAAGGGATACAGACACAGAGATGTGTCTGAGGAGGGTTTGTTACTCACTTGTTGCTGTCTCTGTACTGGTAAACATAGCAGCCTTGAGGCATCATGGTCTCTTTGTCCAGGGTGAAAGACAGTTTCAACTGAAACAAAAAACACAAAACATGTCCATGAAGATAATATCAGAAAGCTGAAAAATTTAATAATCTGGGTCTCGTTTCCATCCATTTCTATTGTATAAGTATTATATAAGTTACCCAGCTCAAATATTCTTGTTAAATCTTTTCCAGCAAACTCTTCAAATATCTTTAATGAACTCTTATTTTGAAATAAAAGGGAATATGAGTGGAAACCAGGATCAGCAGCTGCACAGACGTTACCATGCCCTATTTCTTAACTATGAGAGGAAACCCCACCATAGAGACTAGAGTCAAACACAAGGCAACGAGGGCTAACCTGGTCCAGTCTGAGGGCTCCTCCTGAGAAGCGCTGAGCGCGGAGGTTCTTGGCGATGGAGTGCAGGTTGAGCACAGCCCGATGGATCTCATCAATGGGGTGCTCGGGGTCCGCAGGTGGCAGTTCCTCGGCGGAGAACATCTTGTCAGGTGCCTCGATCATGCTCTGAGCGTGGTCGTAACTCAGCTTCACGCAGGAGCGGATGACTGTGCGGCCAAACCACTCACTCAGGATCTGGGGGGGGGGGACCAATGAGGTAATTCACAAAACAGAAAAACGCCCATATCACATGCCATCACAATTTCAGCTTAATCAATAAACCTGTGAACCTTAACCTTTCGTTGTTTGAGTGCAGCTCTTAAAGGCCCATGAATGTTAAATGATCATACCTTCCCCTCCGGTGTGATTTTCCAAATGACAGAGAAGGTGAGTCTGTCGGTGAGAGGATTCAGACTGCACAGCTCCTCACACAGCAGCCGGGGCAACATGGGGATCACCTGGACGACAGGGACAAAACACATGAACACATTGAGTGCTGAAGAAAACATGAAAGGTATGTTTAATAAGCTACAACTGAGAAATCAACAGTCATCATGTCAGCAGTCACAAATCATTTGACTGGGTTGCGTGAAAAAAATATCCAAAGAGCTTGCTTTTTGCACCCCATACTTTAATTAGATAAGTTGACCCTTTAATTTGGCTTAGTTTAAACGCATCTCCCTTTTTGTTATAACCACCTGAGCCAGGTCATAACATCATATAATCAGGGCAGGACTTTCACTGGCGTCCATGGCAGTCGTGGCCCCTCTGTCTGCCCTTGGTTCCCCACACTGCCACAGCTCATTTCGCCGTTTTCTCCTCTGCCTCTTTCCTGTCAATATGTTTTTTAAACACCGGTGTCTTTTGTTGAGACTCTGAATTCTTACTGGGAGACATCAAGTGAAACGCTGCGCACATAACCAGTGGTGGGTTTGATTTCAAGCCTGGTATGAACCACTGGAAAACTGGGCTATTTATGACGATGGGGCGTCTGTGGCTCAGAATGTAGAGCAGGTTGTCCACCAATCAGAAGGTCGGTGGTTCGATCCCCGGCTGCTCCGGGTTACATGTCGATGTGTCCTTGAGCAAGACACTTAACCCCAAATTGCTCCCGGAGGCATAGCCATCGGTGTGTGAATGAGTATTTAGACTAAATCCTGATGGGCAAAGTTGGCACCTTAGTAGCCTCTGCCATCAGTGTATGAATGTTTGTGTGAATGGGTAAATACTGACATGTAGTGTAAAGCGCTTTGAGTGGTCGGAAGACTAGAAAAGCGCTATATAAGTCCAAGTCCATTTACCATTTACGATGTGACGACGTTATCTGCTCTGCTCCGCTAATGATACAGAGCTAGTTGATTATTGACGGAGCCATGTGTGTCTCCTTTGCTGGTTGAGGGGATGCACCCAAAACCGGCTCCTTTCCTTTTTACCCCATATAATGCTACAAAATCTGGTCAGATCCAACAAGTAGTTTCAAGTATAACTGATGATGATCAAGGAGCACTCACCTTTTGAACCATGTACACACTAGTCGCTCTTTGGCTGGCGATGGCATCCAGAGCGTTGTCCTCCCCCACAAAATAACTCACATCAGCAATGTGGACTCCCATCTCAAAGTTACCTGTGTTTAAAAAAAAGAAAAAAAAAGACAGTCTATGACACAGCCTCCCATCCCACAGGAAAAACACCATCTATAATCAGAATTCATCACTGAGCTCGTCAGTTAAGGCAGTTTACCATCGGGGAGTTGTTTACAGGACAGAGCATCGTCCAGGTCTCTGGCTGTAGCGGGGTCGATGGTGAAGATACACTCCTTCCTACACACCATAAAACAGTGCTTTGTAAATCATATAAATATGCATCCTGAATTAAGACTTAATACACTTGTTTGCTGCTATTAGATTTCAAAGCTTGAAATTCTCAGTAGCACAATTATCAGCAAAATAAATACAGCAGTCATGTGTTAAGCTAAGTTCACACTACACGACTTGCTGTCTTGTAATCGGGAGTCTTGAAGTCGTTGTGGTTTTCACACTACCTGACTGACAGGAGACAAACAGGGGGTCACACACTACAAGATCTTTCACCGGGAGGAATCGCCGATGAGGTTTCCAAACTACGTTTTGTCACAAAAACACACAATAACTGACGTCATACCATATGCGAGACACATTGCTGATGTTTTTGGCATGTGTTCACAGAATAGCCTGTTTCCACATCTTTTTTTTTACTATTTATTCCTCTAGGTGCAACAACAACTTTGCTCTGTGTTCCTATTGTTGCTGGCGACCCCTCCTCCCCCAGGTTTCCCCTCAACCCGTGTCTCACGCTCTCATTGGCTGTTGCTCGTGGCCGGAGTCCCTGACAGGTCCAGATATTTAGCCTGCTAGATATCTGGAATGTGTCTGCGAGGCATCGGCGAGCCTCTTGGCTTCCGTCTCTGAGCAGCTCACACAAGACGCTCGAACGCCGATGCGCTGGTGGCGAGCCAACGCCGATTTGCCAGGGATTTTGTCAGGGAGCGGAAAATCAGGGCTAAAGTCGTGTAGTGTGAACCAGGCATCAGCAGTCTGAATCCAACAGAGCTCACAGAAAAGAATGAAGAGCTACATAAGCATGTATGGGCTTCACAGTCCTACCTCAGGTCTCTCCTCTTGCTCATCTCCTCGGGGGGGATGGTCCAGGGCAGGTTCTTGGGTAGACAGTCCAACACCTCATCTGGGAACTCAGAAAAATCCACTTCGTACTCTATCAGGATGCCCTCCGTCTCCGGCTCGATTTCTCCAGCCTGACCCAGCGTCTTAGCGAGTTGCCTGAAGGAAACATTAGAAAAGAGTCAGGCTGGTTGTTACACTGTTGAAATGGTTCCCCGCATCAAGCTTTGAATATAACACTCACCCTTCTGCGAAGTTGCTGTCGGATGCCCAGTTGGTGATCCGACATATGAACAAGGTGTTGGCGTAGTCGCCCGGGCGGGAACAAAAGTCTTCGGGACAGTCAACGAGGAGAACGTTAATCCGTGGCACCCGGTGGTCCACCGGGGAGAACATGGCAAAAGGCTTGTCTGGTAGGAACTTCAGGAAGCCCGTCACAGCTCTTGAGTGTTTCCTTTCAACGATGTACACAACCTGGCAGACAAATGAGAAGTGTTTTTTTTTATATCCTGAGCACAAGTGACAAATGGCTGCTGAAGAACAAGTGAAAGACCAAGCAGAACTTTTGTGATCTTAGGTATCGTTAATGAAAAGTATTTATTTTAGTTTCCTTTCATAGTAAAAAAACATTCAGTGATGAAAATGTGTAGTTTTTATTGAGAAGGAGCCAGATGAATTAAGTTGTTGTGGCAACTTAACATAACTTGTTGGGCGTTTAGATGGATATTAAACTTCTGCATATAAAATCAAGTCACATAAAACCTTCTTGTCACGCCACCTGTCGTTGCTTCATGTTGAACAGGGATAAAAAACCTGCATCATTGTGGTTATTTTTATCCGGAAAATTCCTGGAAATAAAAGGAAGGGAAGGGGCGAGTAAGAAATACAGAAGAACTGATAGACGGGACGCTCACTTTCGCTGTCTTTTGGAGTATTTCCCCATTGGGTCGTGGGGTTGAGGGGTCTTCCAGAGGTTCCCCTATTTCCATCAGATGAGAGGAAAAATGTAGATGTATTAGCTGAACTATTTGTTTTTGCTTCTGTGCATTAATACTCTCTTCAGATCAGTAAATAAACATTCAAACACAGTTTACTGACGATTACCAACTGATTTAGTATAATTTGATACTACAGTTTCTATATTAATTGTGATTAGCAACATCAGCTTTAATCACAACTCCACCACCCTACCTTTGTCAGGGACATTCTGCACTCTGCGGATGACTTCATCCTGGTCGCTACTCTGGTCTTCCACAATGACATCAGGCCTGGGCGTGCGCTCTGTTGTCTTCTTCTTCTGCACCGTGTTTTCTTTCTGGGTATCTGACTCGCTGGCGCCCTCACAGTCAGTATCGGACCTCACAACCTAAACAGACATACAGTACATCATAATCATCTGCTGATACACTCACTACTGGTGTAGTTTCCCATCCTGTGGAGCTAAAATGGGAGCTTGTTATAATAACCAAACTTTGACAAGCTGAAAGTTAAAGGCACGGGGTTTACAAACTAAAACTATACTGTATATAGACAGGTGAGTGTAGTTTACCTTCCACTGCTCCCGAGGGAGGAGTTGCACCACCACTACGTCTCCGTTCAGTGCTCTGTTGCGAGCTACAATCCCATCCAGGAATATATCCCGTGTGTCATCCTGTGAAAACAAAAAGAGATTGCTTGTCTCCTGCCTGTCTTTAACTTTGTAAACCTTTCAAGACGGATGTTAACGTACTAGCTGATACAATAAAACCACATGCCGAGTTACATTTATCATACAGTATAGTGGAGACCAGTGGTTCCCAACCTTTTTCCTTAGGGGACCCCTTTTCTATCATTGAGTAAACTGACGACCCCTGACTGACATACTTTATGGATATTCCATATAATATTAAATGCATGACAATAACATTCTGGGTTGAACTTACAGGAGATGGGACGAAAGCGTCATGGAATTTCTTTGGGTTGATTCTCAACGGTCCCTGTAGAGAAAGTAACGTAGCATTTGGAAATTAATTCACCAGTTTACTCTGAGATTCACAACTTTAATAGTTTGACCACCTTGATATTCAATATAGATTTTAATTCAGACTCGGATCGGGAACAGTAACTCTTGGTTTGTACCTGAATGAGTTCCCCTCTTTTGAGGCCATGGGAAACCTCCTCAAATGTCATGTAGCATTCAAACACTTGTTTCTTTGATCCCCTGCCTCCTTTGTTCCCTCTCTTGTCAGCAGGAGAATTGGCACTTGAAGCTGAAAAAAAAAAAAGATTTAACTCAGATTTAATTCAACATAAACCATCAAAGGTAGACAACTACATTCTTATACGAAATACAATGTGTGTACAATTGAAGAGGACCTATTATGCTTATTTTCAGGGGCATAGTTGTATTTTGGGTTTCTACTAGAACATGTTTACATGCTTTAATGTGCAAAAAACACTTTATTTTTCTCGTACTGGCTGTGCTGCAGCACCTCTTTTCACCCTCTGACTGAAACGCTCTGTTTGAGCTCCTGCTCCAACCCTCCCTCCCAAAAAGCCCAGTCTGCTCTGATTGGTCAACTTGTCCACTCTGTTGTGATTGGTCAACCAAACAAAAACTCTTTGGACTCTGCTCTGCTCTTACTAGCTTTATTTGAGGGCGTGCCAAACTAGCCGTTATGCAAATGTGTTACTTGGTGACATCACCACATTACGGAAGAAAAGGCGGGACTTCAAGCGAGGCGTTTCAGGCAGTTCAGGAGCAGTGTTTCTGTGGGGGAGAGTAACTCCCTTTGGCATGTACTTTGGGCTTTATCACTTTGCAGACCTTTTACATGCACAAAAAACTATATACCACACTAAGTTAAAGGGAAAAAACACAAAAGCATAAAAGGTCCTCTTTAACATCTCAAAAACTAACCTACAATTTACCTCTGGGCTGCTGCATTTTTTTGTCGTTACCATGAGGAGACTTGGGCCTTGACATCTGAGCATCAACCCCACATTTTAATGCCCCATCTCTGCTTTTCTCCTCTTCTGGGTTCTTTGGGACACTTTTTTTCTTTGACTTCTTCATCTTCTCTTGCTCCTGTCCACTTGTGCTGGCTTTCTTTGGGGACTGGGGACGTCCAACAATAGAATCAGTATCTTTCGAGGCAACATCTCTGTTCGAGTCTTTGCTTTTCTTCTGCTGCTTCTGGTGTTTCTTCGAGTCGTTGGGTTTTAAAGAGCCGAGCTCCTCACCAGACTCGACGTCTCCGTCTTGGCTGGTGGCGGTGTCTCTCCTCTGTCCCCATCGCTGCCTGTCAGACACACCCTGCTTCCTTTCGCAGTCCTGCTGAACACTGCGGGTGCTTAGTTTCTCCATGTACAAAGACAGCGAACTCTCCTCTCCTTTGCTTTTCATGGAGGAGGGGGAGAAGTCACTTGAATCAGAGAAATCATTGGGTGCTTGGTCCCTTCTTCTCTGTGGTATGTTCTGCCTTTCACTCTGGGCTTTGGGCAGCATCATGCTTGGCCCATTTCCTTCCCTTTGAAATGATGTGTCCTTAGCATATTGCTCCAGATACAGACTGAACTTGCTGCTGCAGTGCTGGTTGAGGAGCCTGGCATAGGCATCTTTCTGAGGAGGAGCGCTCGACTGATTCTGACTGCGCTTTGGCTCTCGATTCAGGTTCTTCGATTGCCGAGGAGAATCCATATGGCAATCCTTACAGTTGCTGTCTCTGGAAAAAGGCAAATGGCATACATTATGAGTGCTGCCATTCAAGCATGAGTCACAGTACATATAACTTTCAGGCAGGGAACTTTAATTGGGCAACACATGTTTACAATTCAGTGCACTAAAAATATGCTAAAAATAGTTATCTAAAAAAATTAAGTGAAGAAAATGAAAGCATCTCTTTAGTAGCCAAGTTGTTGCTGCGTAGTCCACTCATCTTCATTTCATTTCAAAATGTATTTCCAACATGTAGAATACAAAAAAAATAAAAGAAAAAATAAAGAAAAAGAATGATCACACCAACAAGTGGACAGTCAGAAACAAGTAGTATTTACATACAATGAAAAGCATAAGAAAAATAAATTGTCAAACCCTTGATGCCTTTATTTACATATTCAAATCAAGTGAGAAGAAGTATAAACTTATTTAATCCCACCCCTTCTCCATAAATCAATTATTAACCAGCTTCCTTATTGAGCCATACATATACTATAATTACATTTTCCTAAATTTGTCTAACTATAATTATTTATAATTATTCTAACTATAATTATGACCTTTAATCTGTGTCATACAGAAATATAAATTAATTACTGAGATAATCATCAAAATATAAATTTGTTATCAATCCAGAATACCAATTCATTACTTATAATATAACTTAATTGTCTATTATGCAAGGATGAGAGTAACAGACAGGAACAAAGAATCTCACAGTGTGTGTGATCAATAAACTAAACTTGAACTAATCACAATATAACTTAATCACAATACCAATTCATTACTTACATATTTAACTTAATCATATTGATTATTTGTTATCTTTTCTTATATGGGCAAATTATTATTTACAATGTACAATTCATAATATACAATATATAATATACAATATATAATATACAACATGCACATATAATACTACATCATATAAGGTTAGTTCATTAGAAACTAAGTTATCAAAGTTAATATTACCAACAAGTGACATTAGGATAATGATTATATAAGACAATAGACTCTGTCTCATCCCATTGTCTTTGTTTTAACATGTTGACATTAAACACACAGAAACACTCATCCTAGCTATGCTAACGAGCTAACTGCTAACTAGCTAACGTTAGCCTGACTAGCATCAGCTATGCTAACAGCAAAGACAGATGTTGGTTTAACGCTAAACTAACTGCTTGTATATCAGACAGACCAAGACCCTGAGCAAGATAAAAGACTTGATAAATGGATGGAAACACTGTCAAACTGTAAAGCTTCATCATTACCTGCTTCACTGCGTGTTAGTGATGTAAGTTAGCTGCTGTTGTTCAGAGCTAGCTGACACTAGTGATGTGTTGGACGCGAACGAGCCGGTTCTTTGAGCCGGCTCTTTTAAGTGAACGATAAGAGCCGGCTCCCGCCCGAGAGCAGTTTTTTTTTTCTTTTCTTTTTTTCTTTACTTAATTCAAGGCAGAATGATATGATGATCTTTTCCGCGCCACGGGCACTCCATGCACTGACTGTGACTGAATGTTGTGTTGACGTCAGTGCGACCAATCAGGTGATGACAGACAAGGATCATTGTGTTGCGTTTCGTTGCGTTGCATTGCGTTGCGTTGCGTTGCGTTGCGTTGCGTTGCGTTGCGTTGCGTTGCGTTGCGCTGCGCTGCGCTGCGCTGCGCTGCGCTGCGCTGCGTTGCGGTGGGTTGCGGTGCAGTGCAATGTGGTGTGCTGAGGTGCGGTGCGATGCAGTGCGATGCGGTGCACGAATCAGAATCAGAATCAGAATGGTATTTATTGCCAGGTGTAAGAGGTATACAATAGGAATTTTCTTTGGCTTTATTGGTGCAAGTAAACAGTATAATAACGAAAGAATAGATAAAAACGTAGAATAAAATAAGAATAAAATGTACAATTTACAAATAAGCTATAAACAAAAATAAACATGATGTAAACAGACAAGATGAGTTGGAAACGAGGCAGCATGTACAATGATGGTATTCTGGAAATTATAAGGTTTAGTACAATTATATTGAATATTTAAGTGATATATGTGCACACATACTAATCATAGGTCAAAAAAGCTAAAGCTAAATTTGGCTGAATTATAAAAGGCAGAAGTGGTAAAACGAAGAGCCGTTTGGGAGCCGAAAGAGCCGGCTCTTGTTGGTGACCTGAGCCAAATGATCTGGCTCACTAAAAAGAGCCTGAATTCCCATCACTAGCTGACATATTCACTTCCTCCGTTGTCATTGTATGGTTCAGTCATGCAGCCTTTGTGTGCTGTCGGAAATATCAGTATTAGCCGAACGCACTGAAACGCCTCAGTAAGGAAAGTCAAGATTTTTCGTCAAAAAAATAAATCTGTGGTAATATTTTAATTTATTGAAAGGTATAGGATAGCCCTTTGAGATGTGGCATCTCATTTTCGAGGGGGTCCTATAGACACAAATACAAAAACACATACAGACAAAACAACATTAACATAACAAACATACACTGCAAATACACAGATACAGCCTGCTTGATACAATGACCATATTTAAATCAATTATATCAGCATAAAGAACAATTACAACAGTTTGTCTTCAGTTTATATGTAGCACAAATAAACTGAGGATCATAAGTACACACAAATTAAAAAAACATGAACAGGTTATTTTAAGATGAGAAAATAAAGATGTCCTGAAGCAACAGAAAGAGGTAATAGATCTCAGAAAAAGAGGAAGATTATTCCAGTCTGATGGAGCTTTGTATTGGAATGAGCTGCGTCCAACTTCTTTGAAAATTCTTGGGACAAAGAAAAAGGGTTGTTGTATTTGTCTGAGTGAATATGAAGATCTACATGGAACCAAAACTGTTTCAAATAGGAAAGACAATTAAAATAAACACATTTGAAAATAAACTGAACCCAGTGAAATTGCCTTCTAGATTTCAGCTGCAACCAATTAAGTTAATATATACTAATATTGTGCTACACAAATATGTTAATTGACACTGAATTGGTGTGCTCATACATTTTTGGGTGAAACATTACAACCAAATGAATCACTATTATCAGTATTCACTGAGAAGTTCCATGATCACTGAATGGGCCTGACTGGAAACATAAAAAGGGACACAAGCACCCTCTAGAGGGCAGCAAAGACTAAATATGTCATATATCTGACTATACAGTGACATATTGCTGTGTGTCTTTTGTGCAAACAACTCATCCTGTCTGACTACAATGATAGAAAAAGAAAGTAAACTTAACATTGAGTGAGACAGAGATGATGTCTGGGTGTGAGTGTGTGAAGGAATGTGTTTCTACAGGATGAATATAGTTTTTAGCTATCACCTATATTTGCTGGAGGTTCTCGTCTCTCTCCTGACAAGCTGATTTCACACCTGTCTGTTCACGCTTGCTTCGCTTGCATAGCACAAGACAATGAAGCCTCCTTCGAGCACACACACACACACGTTCCTCAGTATAATTCCCAGGGGATAATATGGGGGTGATTTTGGCTGTGTGTGTGCAGTCAGATGGGGCTTTCAGACATCTGAGGATATAATGCAGATGAGGTGTCATGTCGCACCTTGATAAAGGCTCAGAATTTCTTGCAAAACACACACGCACAGACACTGATTCATGCCATCGGTAGTGGCTGTGACTAAGTTTATTTACAGTTGCATGATTATGGAGAATACTTATGTCTTACCCGCTGCTCATAACTATCACTGAAGTTCATAACAGCATCAGTTTGCAAATGATGAATTCACTCAGCTCCCCTACATATAGTGTCCTGTGGCCCCACTTCCTGTTGGCCTCACTGACAACATCACATCACGCACATATTTTCTGACACTTCCGCAAAACCACTCTGTGGAAACATCTAGTCTCTAATTATAATAAACCACCTGTGCAGAAGCGTTCGTCAAGCAGAGCTGACGTGATAAGGCTGTAATTGAATTAATTATATGATTGAATTAAGTCTCAGCTGCTGTTGCACCATTAGACATAGACTGCATTTGTGCCTCTCTGGTTTAAACAGTATAGCTGGGTGTTATCAGTATGCTGGAAACAGTATTGAACTAATAAGAAACAAATATGACCAAGGGGGATCATATACTGGATCGTATACTGTACTGGTACTGAGGTCAGATACTGAAGGACCCCATATGACTTACAGGCAGGAGAAAGGACATAATCACCAATAGCAACCAACTGAGTACCCCTCCGCTCACTCCTCCCTTTCCAAGACTGTGAGCCGCTGAGTGCAAAACTGTGGTAACGCCGTTCGCCTCACTCAGAGGCCATCCTTACCTTAATAACACTACTTTAGGAGCAATGAAATCAGACGGCGGCTGGCTGTACAACGGTTTTGCACTCTGTGGCTCACGTTACCGCAGTTTCACAAGCGTGTCGAGAACTACGGTGGCTTTCAGGTAACGTAAAAATGCAAAAGTATTTGGTTCGTCCGTTCTGGGCTACTGTAAAAACATGACGGAGCAACATGGCAGACTCCGTGAAGAGGACACGATCCCTATGTCGATATGAAGGGCTCATTCTAAGCTAACAAAAACACAACGATTCTTAGTTGCAGGTGATTATACACTAATGAATACTTTACTTTGAATATTATATTGCATTTCTGTCAATAGATCCCCTGAAATGTTACACACTGTCCCTTTAAGGGCAGTTCTATTAATCTGCATGTACGTGGTTTGGAAGAAACCCTTGCTGATGTCTGACTCCAAATTCAATAGCACAAATCAATATTTCTTCCGTATGTTCCCAGATAATATGCCTGATTTGTTTTCTCTCTGCAGGAGTGTCTCAGTGATTAGTAATGTAGCTGCACGGTATGTTGGATCCTTTCCGTGACTGAGTTTTCCTCCCAACAGTTAAAAGAACTTGAACATAGTGACACGGATGCACTAAGTTGTCCATTGGGGTGAATTTCAGGATGAATGTGTTTGTCTATTTGTTGTTTGGCTTGTGATAGACACACACAGGCTGTTGCCAAGTGTGTGCTGGGATAGGCTTTAATTTATTTGACCTACCATTAACAAGTTGAACACGTGTCCGTCTATAGATAGAGAACAACATCTTATTCCAACATTTTGTAACACTCAGACCGTTCATTTGGCACATTGTGCTGATATTTGCAGATGAAATAGATGTTTTTTCCACCAGCGTTAGTTGATTGAACCGTCCTTCCTTTGGCAGACTGTACCTGGGGAATTGAACATAGTTACAGTTTTCAGCAGCCTTTTTCATCTTAATTAGGCAACTGCAGGTGATTTGGCAGCCACAGCATTGACATTTAAATGATACATTATTTCAAACCTTATACTATTTCCCTATACTTTGAATCTTGATGGCCTATTTCTGGTTTAAAAACGTTCTTTCGTATTTTCATCATTTCCCCATCATTCTTCCTCATCACTCTCTGTTATCCTGATACCCTGTTGGCCAGTCTAAGATGCACTGTCAAAGGAAGGGACAGAAATTGCCACATCCATCATCATCACCACATAAACCTGAGGTTAAATCAAGTCAGCAATCATAGATTCCAACTGTCTTACTATACTTACAGAAGCTGCACAGCAACCAAAGTATAAAAATATTTCCCACTCTGATGTTGTTGAGAGCTTCTGTCGTTGAAACTGAAGATCATGTTATGACAGTAAACTGCTTCTGTGAAAGGAGCACATAAACATCATAATACATAAATATTCAGATTGTATCGGAGACAGCTGACTCTATAGAATCTGGAGAAAAATTTAAACCTCTGATTTTCGTTACAACTAGGGCTGTAAATCTATTAAAATATTTAATCACATTAATCGCATGATTGTCCATTGTTAATTGTGATTAATTGCAAATTAATCACACATTTTTTATCTGTTCAAAATGTACCTTAAAGGGAGATTTGTCAAGTATTTAACACTCTTATCAACATGGAAATGGACAAATATGCTGCTTTATGCAAATATATGTATATATTTATTATTGAAAATCAGTTAACAACACAAAACAATGACAGATATTGTCCAGAAACCGTCACAGGTACTGCATTTAGCATAAAAAAAAATAAAGATTTAGCGCAAGTTTGTTATTTAGCCTCCTTCGTGACAAGGTAGCATGACATGGCTTTCTCATTTCATATGCTGTTTCAGTATCTTCACTCTAGCTTTAAAACTGAGCCCGCTACAACCGCCAAAAGACCGATTACGTTAATGCGTTCAAGAAATTAGTGGCGTTAAAACAAATTTGCGTTAACGCGTTATTATCCCGTTAACTTTGACAGACCTAATTATAACATACCCTTAACCCATTATGCTTTTTCCCTCTCCTTAAGTGTGTTATATAGGTTTTTTTTGTGCATGTAAAAGGTCTGCAAAGTTACAAAGC